>NC_056731.1:4777357-4937357 GCF_019279795.1 Protopterus annectens
TACCGCACACAGTGTGTTTTGCATACCTCGCCGGCGACGGTCGGCGCGCCGGTAGTGCACGTGGGATTCATTCATACCTGAATCGCTAAGCAGCCATATTTGGCGTTATAACGCCGACGCTATGCTGGCGCCTGGCGCAAGGTTCATGAATCCCGGGGAGTATTTCTTTCATTTTGCAACTTTATCTGTCAGGTTTGATAGCTTAAATCTGATGTTTTCAAACAAGCAGATAGAAAAAACACACTAAATATAATGTATAGTTAAGAAGATATAATATTTATGGTATTAACTGCATTCATTTACTATTACAAATAGTTTTTTACTGTTGATAGAGATAGTCAAATTGATGACATCATTTCCTGTAAGTACTTTATAAAAGACTCAAGCATGAGGGGGCTTGTTGTCTTTGTTTCTGAAGAAGTTCACGGAAAATAAAGTGAAAGAAAGCGCTAGTTTTCATTGCCTCTATTGTGGATTATTCTACTTTCATTGTCCTTTCAAGTTTTCAGGTTTTACAAGGCCTCACTGCTGTCATCCATTGTTCACCCTGGGTATGTCTGGACAGCATGAGCATGGCCCCCATATGTTAGGGGCTACTACATTCACTCCATAATGTCACGCACTGGAGTGTCATACATAATTATTGCTCAGTACATGCCAGATCTGCTGCTTATTCAACTTATCATGTGGGTAACAGTAATATATGGATACACTCCCTGGTGTTGTCTAGTAATTCCCCAATGCACCTGTAGTGCTGCATATGTGGGTAGTCATTCACCTTTCTGTTGATTGCAGTTTTAAGGGAATACCTGGTGTCTAGTTTCCCTCCCAATGCATGTTCCATGCTACAGACCTTATTATACTATCAGCTGTCCTGTGATTACATATCAGACAAGTATTCCTAGTGTCTCATGTGTCAGTCCATGTCCATGTACTGCACAATTCCAAAGGGAAGTACTGACATATGAACAACCCCACAATCACACATGTGCATACATGGACACCCACACAAACACACACACATGCACAGCATCAACCCCCCTCCACTCCACCAGATTGCACTTTCAGACATAATACCCCCCCCACACACACACACACACACACACACACACACACACACCTACAGGTGAGGTTGCACAAAGATAGTACACACAGACCTCCCATTACCCATCTGTCAACATGCAAAACATGGTACTCAGCAGCATGCAGTGCAGCTATAGTCAATCCATGCTAGCAACAGCATACATATGTGTGATGCATGGGCTGGGTTAGTAATTGATGCCCCTTCCACTAGTAAACACTGCACCCATGTACACAGTATTGCTGTGCACCTGTGCTGCACCCTGCCATGTACTGTGCACCATACCTCATAGGTGTAAAAACATTGCTGAATGTGTATAACTGTGTCAGTTATGTCTGCTCTAATGCTCACAGCCCTTATGTGTTTGTCCGACACATGCCTGGGATGATATGTGGACAGATGTCATTTGTGAATGCCTGATGTCTGATTTACAGAACTCAACATCAGCGGTGCATGTATAACCAATACGATTACACTGACAACCGTTAAACCTTACCATGGCTATGGGGAGTGTACACACCCTTATTGATATGACACACTCTTCCTTGATATGCCATGGGACCACATCACTGCATATGCTCACATTACATGAGCCTGATATGCAACATATGTCCTGTACATTCACATGCAGTGTCTAACAAATGTGTTAGATGTGCAGATGCTGACTGCGATGCATACACTTCATGGGTGCATATGTGTTCACGTCCTTATCATGACAGTTTGTTGCTCCTATTGTTATGTGTACTACAGCAGTCACTATTCCTAGCACAGATATACTAGCATGGGCCATCTGCATTTGCCAGTATATGGTCAGTCCACCCTACACATGTCCCCCAACTCTGCATGATTGCAAGGTCAACTCATGTGCACATCCCTTGGCATTCACACATGGCTGTCAGTACTGCTGTGGAGTCAGGGTTATGTCTGCCACAGTTCCTGAACCTGACTGTGGGCAGATACAGCCATTCATAGCATCCTTAGGATCCCTGCTGTAGTGTACTGGTGTTGCATGATAACACCGCCTCCCCACCATCAGCCTTTTTGCAGATGCTTGACAACTATGGCCTACACATGTGTCAGTTTGCAGTGTCCCAAACTCTGAACATCATGTGTAACAGCCTAGTCCCAGCTTATGACTGGCAAACATGCAGATGTACACTGGCACTGGCACAGTAGAGATGGGGATGGTGGGCCTGACTTGGGGGGAAGCATTGATTGTGCAGCACCTGTATCTTACATGATACTGTCTGTAGGTTTCCAATGTGGTCATGGTACATCAGTACACATTTCCTGACTGTTGGGAACCTCTTCTGTAATGCATACACTACCTGTAGAGAGGCCTGGCTGATGTTTCCTGTGGTACAACTGTCACATCTGATTACCCTAACCCATAGGCCACACGCTTACAGAGGCCACACAATTGCTTACATGGGTACTGCACAGCCAGTACTTGCTGGGCATTCCTGCAACCCCCTCAGTGTTGTGACATGTTACTGGGCAGCCTGCAGGGCCAGTTTGCTACATGTGACATCATTTGTCTTGGATGGCCATCTGTTTATTTCCTACATCAGTCCTGTCCCATACATCCTTGCCACATACATGACTGTCTGTACTGTTTGCCATGGCATATGCAATGGTGAGGTATGGCTACATGTCCAGCTCATGGGTGCTACCTGTTGGGTATGGGGCCCAAGCCATGTCAAGTAAAATGTGTGTAAGCCACGCCTGCCTCTGTTGCAGGTAAGTGTGCACATTTGATAACCAAATGTCTTGGACTGCAGACCAATATGTGGTTTGACATTGGGGATGTGTACTTGCTGAAGGGTGCATTTCCATGACAAATTCATGCAGTCAGTACCTCAACAGCTGCCTCCACTATATTTTATCTGGAGTGTGTGCACACACATATGCTTACAGTGTTTGTGAAGGTATATATTCCCCATATTTGCTGCCCTAACATACGATTCTGTATTACACACTCATTGCTCCTGTTGGGACCACATTGCAGGTGTTAAGGATTGTGGACCACAGTATTATGATATGCCATAGTGTAGCTCTGTAACAGTTGCCATTGTAATACTGGTATATACACTGTTGTAGCACTGTATAATGGTTATGTTTCACACATGTCCCTACTGTAGGCCATGTGTCCCCCCATTATGTCCATCCCTGTGGAGACATTTTGCAATGACAGGATGTCAGTTATATTGCAGGTGTATATATATATATATATATATATATATATATATATATATATATATATATTTAAAAAGCTTGTGAGGAAATTATTACTCTATTTTTGTTTTACTTGGATCACTTGTCTGTGTACTTAATAAAGGATTTTCGACTGGAAACAGACTGCCTGCCTTGCTTGGAATACTTTCGAATACTTAGTAATGCTGTGCAATTATATATTTTCTATTATTACTTTTTCTTTTGTTTTGTTTTAACTTAAGACGAGTTTACATTCGCTACTTCTAGTACTATTATCTGATCTGATTAATATACAGTGATTAACTAGAAATATATGGACTGACAATCTTCCACACAGAGAAGTTTCTTACACTGTTTTATATTGCAGGTGTCTGACATACCCTTCAGATATACCATCATGGTCACCACTGTGATGCAGTGCTGTTAACAGCAACAATACGTGAATATGTACGGCATGCATTATGGGTAGGTGTGTTAGATATGTGCATGGAATATACCATAGCCATTACATAACCGGTGTATTGGCAAGCATGAACATAAACCATACTCACCAGCTACTGGCTGCTGCCTTGGTGGTATACCAGAGGGACCTACATAAGTGTGTGAGAGATGTGATGTCAGTAGCCACAGCTGTGGCATTGCTACAGGGTGAGTGCAGCATTACAGTACATCAACAGTACAAGTCCACAATACTACAGCTTATGCACATCTGTTTATTACTAGTACATATCAACAGACTATATATATATATATATATATATATATATATATATATATATATATATATATATATATATATATATATATATATAACATCTCACATATGCATGATCTACCTGCACATATAATAGTGGTCTACTGATGTGCCCTGTGGCCTTACCTGCATGCTCCTCAGCCATTGTGTGGGTAGCACCCACCTCCACTATGGTCTTCACCAGTTGTTAAATGTGCGGGTGGGCAGGTGCCATGAGGCTGGCGAGGAGCTTCTCAATACGTGTCAGGGGGGATGAATGGCATGACCCCCCCTGTTGTGAGATGATTCCCCCTGGACTGCAGCAGCATGCTGACGGGCATTGCAAAGCAGGTGGCTGTAATGATGCTGGACCTGCTCATAACTGCGGTTATGTAGGCCAACATTATTGACTCTGTGGACTAGATCGTTCCACAGGGCAGTCCGCTCCTGCTACTCATGGGCTGTCCTGCCAAAGAGCACCTGGTAGTGCTGTACCAGGTGGTTCACAATGACCTCATTTTCATCCACTGAATACACCAGTAACCGGCCATGGGACATCTTGCCTGAAAGACATAAAGATGGAAACAGGTCTGAGCAACTCATACAGTAAGGTTACCATAGTTCTTAATACACATCTCTGTCCCCCCCACCATATCTGTGACAACAAACTGTTCACACAACTCAATAGGTATGGCTATAATCTACCTAACATTGGGACATATATCGTATTGTACTATGCTTTGTGCTATGTGTTTGTAACCATGCTCCCTGTGGGGACACTAACATTGCTGGCCTGTTACAGACAATGTCACCTGTATGCCATTGTAAGGGCCACTATGGTTCCATATATGCATGTGGTCTGTTTGCTATGTGATTGCTGCACATCTGTCATTATGTGTTATTGGAGATATCTATGCATGCTGTTGGACATGATCCGGGATTGTGTGGACTATTACTACCCACATATGTTCTATAACAGTGACACAATAGCATGTTTAGGGAACAGTTGCCAACAGAACCACCTCTCCCACCTCATCTGGCCATTTACCAGGCCACATCGCATGTGTGACCCACGCTGGGGCCTCCTCATCTACTTTTCCAGCACTACCCTCAGGTGGAACCACCTCAGGGGATGGTGTTCCCACCCCCCCCTGGGGGCACACACAGACATGATCCTGTCACCCGAGGTCAGGTCCAGGGTCTGTTACATAAGGAGCTCCACAGAGACTTGTGGGATGTCCTACAGCACATTGAGGCTCTCAGTACACAATCACAGGGTCCACATGCTCCTCCTGCTCAGCTTTCAGACCAGGCACCTTCTGGTCCATGAAGCTGCTGTTGTGACTAGCAATGGGTGGGGGCCTTGTTCCCATTGTTTCCATATGGGGGCTCATGGGGCTTCCACATCGCAGACCACACCCACCATCCAGGGTGTTTACCCACCACATGTGTCATATACCCCCCCTGTAGGCTATCCTCTCTATCTACCAACAAAACACACAGCCACAAATATACCTGCTATCCTTCCCCAAATTCCCATTCCACCTTCACAGACAAGGGCAATGTGGTCCCAACAGGGGGTTCACATGTGACATAATCATCCATGTTGCATACACTTGCAGCTGCATATATGTATATATATATATATATATATATATATATATATATATATATATGTGTGTGTGTGTGTGTGTGTGTGTGTGTGTGTGTGTGAATTGATATGGGTGATGTTCCCTCACACATAACGTACAGCACTGTGATGGATATATAGGGGACATGTATTTATATACATGTGTGTGTGTGTGTGTGTGTGTGTGTGTGTGTGTGTGTGTGTGTGTTCGTATATATGTAGACATACACATATATATCTCTACATATGTGTAGATATATATGTTGTATATATGTTGTATATATGTGTTTATATATATATATATATATATATATATGTGTGTGTGTGTGTGTGTGTGTGTGTGTGTGTGTGTGTGTGTGTGTGTACATATTGGTGTCTGCATGTGGTACATTCAGACATCAGGTCCACAATCTCTAACCCTCCTTCCTGCACAGCTACACTGTACTGCCTTGATGCAACACAGACAGGTGCCACATATGGATACAGCCTAAAATTAGGGGTTTTAGATAGGGACAGATTGCAGGTAAGCCTATTAGACACCTATGGCATTTCAGCATGCTACATTACATGTTAACTTGAGTGTCCTTTAAGTGATAGGCTCTGGAACCCACATGTCCATCATTATGGCATTAATTCCACACCAGCTATTGGCCACAGTAATATACATGCTTTCCATTACACAACACACACTATGATGACTTACATCTTGTCAGTCAATGCTGCTCTGCACAGTTGACAGGTATGGCCCACTACCCACAGGAACAGACTCTATTGTCCATAGCAGTTGTTCAGCTGAACATCATTACAACAACAACACCTGATAGCACATATAAATCTTTCCACATCATCTATCCCATTATTATGGACCAAGTACTACAATCAATTACATGCATATATACTTCACATACCTGTTGTGGGAATGAGGTCTGTTCTGGATAGTTTCCTTGTAAGGAGCTTTCTTTTTTTTCTCCTGTGGCTTGGCCTTTAGCCTGCTTTCTTTCTTAGTTTGCTTGATTGTTTGCTTCACTTTCACTTTCACTTCCACTCACTCTCTCTCCATTACATGGATTGAGCTGCTTTAAATAGATTGCAGCAACTTGCTCAGTGTATGACAACATTATTTCACACATGGGTCTGTGTTCCGGCCTCTGTCCTCCACCTACATACCAGGCTTTGTCCATATGATATGCAGTAAGGGGTTGTTATGTAGTGGCCTGTGATTATGTCGTGCTGCCATTCCTGCCATCATTCCAGTGCTGTTGTGGCCCCCGCACATATTGTGGGGTTGGGTCCATATATATGTGGGCTTCATCTGCACAATACATGTGTACCTTTCTGTAGTCCAGAGGTCAGTGGGTCAGTGTATGTAACAATGTTATATGCCCCTGTAAGTCAGTTTATGCGGGAGGTATGCACCATAAATAACCTAAGTTGTTAAAACATGTGAGGGATATCAGGAGTAAGCTGCCTTAAGGTATATGGATGTACATTACCATACATTTCACCTTGGGAAAATGCTGGCCTACTGCTTCCTGCCATGCAGGCTGTTCTGTTTATCAGTGTAATTGTGATGGTTTCAGTTATGCCCTGTTATGTAACAGATACATCCCATTGTGTCAACTGCAGTCTTTTCCCCCTAGGGATTGTGTACAGAGTGTAGTTAAAGACTACTGAACTATACATCAGCATTAATTACTGTTGATTGATTGTTATTCTGTGGCCCAGTCTGTCTTTACTGTTGGACTGGATTACTTGAAGGCCTTGGCCTGGACAGCAACATATGTTATGCTTTCGGATTACTGTATTAAATTATCTGTTTGGTAGTTGCTTTGATCTGTTTGTATGTATTTCAAAGTCTAAACAGCTATATGACATGGCATATATCTGTTTGTATGTATTTCAAAGTCTAAACAGCTATATGACATGGCATATACAACTGTAATAGTACACAAATAAAACACTCTCCTGTATGCAAACCTGTGTGTGGTGTTATATCCTTTGACCTCTCTGTGAGTTATGTTTCAGGCAACAATTGTCTTTTGTATGGAGGACTCATAAACTGTCCATTTGATAAAGTGGCAAGTGTAAGAATACTGCCTGTTCAGTATGGTGTGCGACCTCTAAATATGTATCTTCCGATACATATCTGTGTGTGTGTATGTGTAGTTACATATATATCTATATATATATATATATATATATATATATATATATATATATATATGTATATATATATATATATATATATATATATATATATATATATATATATATGTATCTGCATATATGTGTGTGTATATGTATCTTAGGAACGTCTATTGCTTCCACATTGTACATTCCCTATGGTAGCCAGACTGTACTACATGATATGTTATTGACACCAGCCCCACATCATACAGGTGGGATAGATTACTGTTAACGTCTTGTGCCCATGTTGTGTTGGGTCCTGGCTATGGGAATTGCAACAGTTGGTATTGCATTGCAGGGCAGATCTGTTTTGATGTGGGGGAGGGGGGTGATATCAATATGTCCCAGATATATTTAGCTTGGGCACCCTCACCTCCATTAACGGTGCCTGTGGTCATATTTGTATGTTCTCTTTTATATCTATAGATATATATCTGTATATATATATATATATATATATATATATATATATATATATATATATATACATATATATATGCTTACAGATATATATATATATATATATATATATATATATATATATATATATATATATATATATATATATGTAGACATATATATCTATAGATGTATGCATATTTTATATATATATATATATATATATATATATATATATATATATATATATATATGCATGTGTATATAGCTATATATCTATTTTGATATAAATATATATACACGCACACATACATCTACATGTTTAAATACATTACCTGTACTGTTGCATGAATATGCTAGCTGATATGTTTGTGAAAACATCAGGGTTATGTATATCTGACATGGCTTAGTGGTAAATCACTTTGGCTATGGTGTGCAGGGTCCTGGCTTTGAGCTTCAAAGAAGCTGTTTATTTTGCTGTTGGGCAGAACAAGGGCTGTTGGATACAGAGTGATTAAGGCACTTTTAAGCAGTTGTAACTGGGTTTGGGCAGATTTGCGCAGAGGTAAGCACTGCTAACATCTGGTTACGTTTTCTTACACTGATGTAGCTTCTTAATTGCTTAACCTGTGTAGGCATTACTTACCCCAGCGCAAACTAGGTTAAACCCGCTTACTGCTGCTTAAAAACGCTTACTCCCGCCTACCCCTGCACTAATTTCTTTAAAAGAAATGAAAAAGGGTTGATATGAATGTGGTGAAAAAGGGGCACAGAGAGGGAAAGACAGTAGGGAAAATAGCTAGGGATGTGCAGGAAGGGTGCAGGGAAGGTCCATAGCTGCCCAGTTCTTCTACAGCAATAGCTGTGCATATACACTGAATTTGGAGATAGACTTGGACACTCATACCCCTGAGAGAGGGATGAGGACAACAATAATATGTTGTTAAGCCACTTTGACCAGATTACATGTGTCCAGTGGACATGTGTGTGAAATGGACAGCTATGTATGAGGCGAGATTTTTTTTTTTGGGAACAGATTACCCTTTTTTTTTCAGGTGAGAGTGGGATGTTGGGGAGGGATAGTAGGTATATTTGGGGAGGTAGGTTGGGTAGGTTAACAGACAAGAGAAACAAGATGCATACAGGGGTCGTATATGACACGTGGGGGGGTAAACGCCTTGATGGGGAGGGGTGTTTGGAAATCGGAAGCCCTTGAGCCCCCTAGTGGAAACAGTGGGACTGAGGTCCCCACCCATGGGCAGTCACCACTGCACCTTCACAGCCCCGAAGGTGGCTGTGCTGGGGGCTGGGTAGGAGGGCCAGGCTGACCCTGTATTTGTGACACACGGCCCTCAAGCTGGCATAGCAGATCTCTGAACTCCCTGCAGAGCTCGCTACACACCACGACCTAGAACTGGTGAGGGGTGACAGAGTCCTGTCCATGCCTGATCCCAGGGGGGCGAGCCCCAACCCCTGAGGCAGTTCCACCTGAAGATGGTGCAGGATTAATGGATGAGTAGGTCCCGGGTTGGGCCCCAGACATGCTGGCGCCCAGTGCCACAGCCAGCTGAGGTGGGACAGGTGAGTCCACTGGGACTGGCCTTCCCAAACGGGCTGTGGTGTTTACATTTTATCAACATATGTGAGTTAGTAATAGTCAACACATTCCAGGATTAGGTATAACAGCATGCATATACATTCCCATTAAACCAAACACCACATATGGAACAGTTGCATAGCAAACAGAACACATGCATATATGGAATCACTGGAACAGTTACACAGCAAACAGAACACATATGGAATCACTGGAACAGTTACACAGCAAACAGAACACATGCATATATGGAACCACTATGGTCATTACAACAGCATGCAGGTACATTGATGACAGCATGCCACCAATGTGGGAGTATTTCAACATGACACATGCATAGAAACAAATTTAAGTAATTATCAAACAATAGGACATATGTCCCAACAGTAGATTTAATGCAGCACATACCAATTGAGTTGTGTATTTAGTTTATTGTCACAGATATGGTGGGGGGAGAGAAAGCTGTCAATTAACAACTAGTATATTCATGTAGTTTGCATTACTTTCCTAGTCACTGCTGTGATCTGTACCTTACAGGTATTAGTACACTACCCTATCACCTTAGTTTGGACAGTGGTATGGATGTAGACAATTATATACATGAACTGAGTTTTACCTGCAGTATACACCTCTTACCTGGTATACCTGTGGAGGTATTGTTTGTTAACACTACCTAACTGTTTCTACACATATTCCCAGATTCCAGGTTGATGTTATGCACACACCTGTCCATCTCTTATTGCACACACTCTGGGCATGTCTTGACCACATGGAGGTGAACCGGGACATATTTCAACTATTGCCCTCTTAAACCTTTAGTGAATTGTACAATGACAGGTTTCTTTTCATTGACATTTTCCAAATATGTACAGGTCTGACAGTCAGTTATATGACATGAAATGCTGCCTACATGTCAGAGATTAGCACAATGATATGCCAGGGGAACTGGGTAACAGCCGACAGATATGGGCTGATTAACTGGACATTCTGGACAATTCTGTACATTTGTGGGGGTATGATTCTGCATACAGCTTACTACCACTCCCAGGATTTCAACCATGGCTGTGTCTGCTAAAAATAAAGCACTGTCCATTACAGCTGAGTGTGCTATATAGATCTTGCTGTGTATCTCTTGTCTGATTTCTGTCTATAATTCTCCTGTGGTTTTACATTCTGACCTTGTAATTACAACACTCTTATACAGGATTTCCTAGACAGTTGTATTATGTAGTACAGTGTGGGTGACAGTGATGGGAGGTTGGCGTAATGGTTAAGGTGCTTACCTTAGAAACACAAGGTGCAGGGTTTGATTCTGACATGGGTTAATTAGCTAGGCTTAAAAATGGCCCATAAGGACAGTTAGCCTAGTACTAGCCTATGAGTAATACCTTATTATTCAGATCAACTGCAACACCAATAATGCCATACAATACCAGAGTAAACAGTACCAGTACAGGATATCAGTCTTTTATTTCTAGGCACAGTGTTCGTATCTGACAGACCTGTGGGAGCAATGTTTGTTAGCACTACCTGAATGTTGCCACACAAATTATCAGATTCCACATTAGTATTATGCACCTACATCTCACTCTGTTACTGTACACATTCTGGTCACAGCTTGACAACATTGGGGTGGAGATGGGACATACTTGGCTAATTACTCTTATAACATTTTGGGAAGTTGCTAGAGTGACAGGTGTCTTCTTATAGATGTCTGACAATCAGTTGTATGTCTTGTTTGCTGCCTAAATGTCTGGGATCATCCCACTGATGTGCCAGGGGGACAGGGTGACACGCAGAAGATATGGGCTGATTTACTGGACATTCTGGACACATCTGTACAGTTGTGGGGTATGATTCTGCATACAGCCCACTACCAGTCGCAGGATTCGAACCATGGCTGTTTGTGCTAAATATACAACAGTTCACATCTCCGTTGAGTGTGCTATTGGGATTTTGTTGTTTGTTTTTTCACTGTTTTCTGTCTAAGTCTCTCTCAGTTGTACTATATGACCTCTTGGGATTACAACAGTCATATACAGACATTCCTACACATTTTATTTATGTAGCACAGTGTGGGTAACAGTGCTTAATACAACAGTACTATTAAGTGATTGCAACTCTACATTACCATATGATACCAGAGTAAACACATGCAGTCCAGCAGTTAGACCTTTATTGTCAGGCTATTATGCTTTTATTTCGGTACAACCTATATGAGACTCTTCCTGCCACATTCTCTGGTTCATGCAGTACATGCCTTAAACAATACAGGTTTTATACAGGCAATTATCTTACTACTACTTTTAGATTTATTTCCTATGACAGTACATGCAAGAGTGTTACTAACCTGCCTCACGTTGCAACCACTGCAGTCTACAGGCATGGGCTTCCTGGTTCACAGCCCGCTCATCTGCCACTGTGAAAAACATAACAGAAATATTTAGCCATACCTATCCATAATATACATGAGCTGGCAATTATTAAATAGGTAGTGGACTGATACTTACAGCTGGGACATCCCTTGCCCTCCTAGCCTCTTGGATCCACTGATCCAAAAGATCCCCTTTTCTCCGCTTCAGGTCAGCATAGTGATGCCTGACCTGCTCACCAGTTCGGGGTATGCCAATGGCACTGGTGAGGTCATGGGTGAGATGGTCTCAGGCTTCTGCTTTGTATTGGGAACCCTGGTACTGGCCCTGCAGCAGTCTCTGGTCATGGTCTTTCACAAGAAGTCCTGCCATGACTCTGGACTCCTGGATTCCAGCACTGCATCCAAAAGTGCACACCCTTTCCCATACCAGACATAGTGCCTACAGGGGGAAGCTGCAACCCGTTATGAAATGTATTCCCGCCTGCTGAATTTAAATACGGCCGGTTTCCCACACTTTGCTATGATTGGATAGTTTTGAACATGCTAAGCTATGGGCAAACCTACTTACCTAAGGTTGGCATTGCTTAAAGGAGTATACCAATGGGAAGACTGAGTTAGCTGGCCTACACATTGCTTACACCTGCTAAGCAGGGCTGTGTAATGCTTAGCATTGCTTAATGTTTAATTTGCATTATATTTGCTTTTTGGCATTGATTTATTATTCATTACATGTTATATATGTGTTTGGTATCCATGGTTCATGTGTCCATACATTGTATGAGGTCCTTGTGTTTATTAGGGGATTTCAAAACTTTATTACAATGACACCTTACATCTGGGCTTACTGCAGTACTCCAGTTCATATATATATGTTATGTAGTAGGTTATACAACATAAAACTGTATATAGATTCCTTTCACATGTTCAGTTTGATTTTCCTTTAGTGAAGATCTGTTTGGTGATACCTCAATCTTATGTACTGCTGTGATGGTTTAGTGGTTAACTACTGTGACTATAGCGTACAGGGTCCTGGGTTCAAGACCTGCAAAGGCTGTTTATTTTGCTTCTGGCCAGGACAGCAGCTGTTGCATGCAGAGTGATTAAGACACTTTTAACTAATTGTAAGCGGGTTTGTGCAGGTTTGCATGAGGGTAAGCTATGCTAACCTGTTAAATATGCTTACAGAGAGTTAACTTCGATTTTGCTTAACCTGTGTGCGTATTGCTTACCCTCATACAAACAGGCTTAAACTCGCTTACTACTGCTTAAATATGCTTACTCTTGCTTACTACTGCTTTCTCCTGCTTACCACAGCATTAATTTAGACAGTAATGTCAAATGGTTCTTGGGAAGGTGGTGGATTTGGAAACTGTATGGATTTATCATTCATTACACATTTTACTTTCCATTTGTATCCCTGATTCCTGTGTACATATACTGCATGGGGCACTTGTGATTATCTGTGGACTTTACAACATTATGACAATGACACCTCACATCTGCATTTAATGCAGTACTCCAGTTCACAAATATATGTTATTTAGTAGGTTATGCAACAAAAACAATTGGTCATAAAGTGATTTGAAAAACAACGAACTCCACAAATTACTTTTAAAACAAATACTGAAAACAGCTGAGAGAATCCAAAGGTCGATGTAGATGATACAAATACTGGTCAGTAACCACGTAAGGACCACCAGGGTATAAAATTCCAGAACCAAAATTTATTGAAGCGCTTTTTGTCTGCTTAATGAGCAGACTTCTTCAGAATAAATTAGACTCATCCAACCTGCTGCATTTAAAACCCTAATTGGGCATCAATTAAATATAATAAGTATTAATTGTGATCCAATATAGGCGGAAAACTGTGTAAAACCATCTCACAGTCTATTTACATGTTATTACTGCTTAATATACACAAAAAACAATCACAAATCTTTTCAAATGCATGCATGTACAAATCTACAGACGTACACCAACTTTAGGAATTACATAAATTAAAAATATGTAAACAAATTAAAAAATAAACACATATAATAATAAACATTTGAAGTACATATAACAACCTTATAAAGGTACTTATAAAAATACTTGAAAGATCCTAAACAGTATATACTCTCTTTGAGTGGAAACTTGGTCAGTCATAGCCACCCACTTAATGGTTCCTTATCAGGGTGATGTATATAAATGCATATATAAAAAAAATATATATATATATATATATATATATATATATATATATATATATATATATATTTTTTTTTTTTTAGAAATTGCATATAAATAAACATACACCCGTACAAAAAGTAAAACTGTATAAAATTCAAACTATGTTCAAAAAGTACATGTACATGTATCTACCTTTTAAGACTCAAAATACTTAATAAACATGAAATTGAACATGCTTCATTAAGACCTGGGAAATGATAAGCCTCCAACCTTATCTGCCAATGTAGTTCAAGTGCAAGTAATAATAAAGTGATTTGACATGGAAAATGGAATGTACTGGAGTGGGACTTGAACTGGGAATGACTGCTCTGCCCACTCCACTATTGCTGTACTGCTTCATTTGCATATATCTTGCTTTTTATCCTCTTGTGCCATTTTAGCTACATTAACCGTAGCTAAGCGATGGGCAAACCCATGCACCTACAGTTATATTTCATCTGTTTTATAAAATAAAATAACTTCTTTATATTTAATGCAGAAAAAAGCAAAGGCAAGGCTCCAGTTTCTTCAACCAACACAGCTGTTTATTAACACGAGCGCTTTCACTGAATGCTTCTTCAGATGTATCCACATTGTTGCTAAAACACCCATTTTATGCTATCATCACAAATCACATGACAATGCCATTTAACTATTTAAAGAAAAATGCTTCTAAAAACATATAAAAAAATGTATACATTTAAAAATATGTACAATCAAATGCAAGTGCAGAAAAATATGTACACATATAACACATTTAAAAACATCACCTACGCAATGGTCTATTTTTTAAAATGGGTCTCATTGGCACATGGTCATTTAAGCCATGTCCTACATCAGCCCTTAACCTCACAATCCAGTTTGCCTCTAACTCTTCAGTTCTAGCTCTGATATCACCCCCCACATGTATATTCTGAGAGCTCTACTCTCAGACATGCCCCCTGCACTCGTACATGCCCCATGTCCATTTAGAAACTCAGGCAGCATGCCTTCATTGATATGCATGGCATGCTGCCATCCTGCTCCTAAATGGCCACTTCCAGAAGGAGAGTGAATCCGGGTGACAGACTATCCTATCAGTTAAAGAACATTTTTGAAAGAACATTTTAGCTTGCTGAAAACTGTTTTTCTCTGGATTGAGATAATGATGCAGACAAAGAAGGCTTCAGTACAAGAAAATAATGTTTTCATCAAGGACAAATTTTTGAAACTATGAAAATTTTTGTAAAAGACTTTTTGGTGCACATTTTTGTCATCTGAGTCAGCTGAGGAAGTGCAGTGTATCTGACAGCAATCCATGTTATAAAGAAAATGTCATTAATCTCACAGTAGTGCTTTGATGGCTTGTTTCAATACATTTGTTAGCAATTACGAATATACAGTTGTACGTTAGTCTGTGTGACCACTTGCAGATAATTTCAATTTAATAGTTGTTTTGTAAATGCTTTGGGGATAATGGATAAACTCTTTAAAAGATTTAACATTTTAAAAATGCTCACAGTCTCTTAACTGTTTTCCTTGCCATTTATCTCCTCTTACTCCTGTGTTCTTTTCTCTGTCACTAGGTCTGTCTCTGTAAACTCTATTTTTTCACTCACTTCCATTTGACTTTTCTCCCCCAGGAAATTTAACATTTAATAAGTAATGTCGTGCTGCTAGACTATTGCAACCCATACAAACTGATAAAAAAGGGTCCATGTTCAGCTACCAAAAAGAATAAAATGAGAATGGCTACATCTGGAATGGAAAAGAGAAAAACATAAAAGTAATGAACAAGGATATCAACAAAAAAAAATTCATCAAATGACCATAGTTGGCCAACAACCAGGAAGCAACACAATGCATACGGTAAGTGAAGGGAAACTTTTTAAATTTGTCCTATTGACCAGTGTAGTGCGATCTCGGCGTTGGTATATATATATATATATATATATATATATATATATATATATATATATATATATATATATATATATTTTGGGGGGTGGGGATGCAGCCCCTCCACCTTGGTTGGTTTTGTTTGCGATGTTGGCCGACTATGGCCTTTCAATGCATTTCTTTTTGATGATATCCTTGTTCACTGCTTTTTGTTTCACTCTTTCCCGTTCGAGATTTAGTCTTTTGCATTTTATTGTTTTCACTAGCCGAACGTAGACCTGATAAAAAACAATGTGAACCTGATACTTTATTAGAAATGTAAAGAAACAGTATAACATTTTACTTTATAAAAATTCTATATATACACTTTCTACAGTTTTGCAGCTTTCTAAACCTAACAATCTATCATATAGGTTCATAGGTTCATAGGTAGGTACTAGGCTATTGGCCCTAGGGCCTATACAAGCCTAGCCAAAAAGGTACCCTGGCTTTTGCCACCCAAGAAAATAATTTCCTGTGCCCCTGTCAAGCAGAACCATAGAAGTGATCCCCAGGGCAAATTTCCTATTACCCATCCAATCATCAAGATTTTTCTTGAAGAGTGCTAATGAAGAGCTCTGTTTGACATAGATAGGTAGTCTGTTCCAGAGTATGGAAAGTCTCTGGGACAGGAATCTATCCCTCCAGAATGTTCTGTTTATTGTGGTGACAAGGTTTAGGTCCCTAGAGCTTGTAGTTCGGGGAGATTGGGATTTCTTTAAGTGGAGCATGTCCAACAGCTCTGGGTTTGACATAGCTTTGTATGTTAGGCAGAGATCGCCTCTGAGTAGGAGATATGTGATGGAGTAAAGCTGGAGTTCTTTGAATCGGTCTGCGTAAGGCATCTGTTTGAGGCCAGTAATCCTCTTTGTGAGGTATTTTTGCAGCCTTTCCAGTTGTTGTAGATGTCTTGTGAGGTACATACCAAAAGGGGTGTTGTACTCTATAATGGGTCTAATGAGTGATGAGTAGAGGGGAACAATGACCTCTTTTTTTCTGGATGAGAAACCTTTTGTGATGAGGTGTGCCACGTAGAAGAATTTCCTGACCACTGTGGCGCTGTGATTATCAAAGGAGAAACTACTGTCCACCTGTGTCCCAAGGTCTCTTATCACACTTTTGGTGTTAAGTAGACTACCGCCTGTGTGGTAGTTCATGGGTACAGAGTTGTTACCAAAGGGGATGACAATGCACTTTTATCATTGAGTTTGAGACCATGGCTTTGACACCAGGCATCTGTCTCAGTGAGGCCCTTTTGAAGGATGTCCACATCATTAGGAGTTTCGATTATGGCACCTAGTTTGCAGTCATCTGTGAATTTAGTTAGCTAAAGACCTTCTGTGTTAGCCTGTACTTCAGAGAAGTAGATACCAAACAGGAGAGGACCCAGGACTGAACCCTGTGGTACTCCATTTGTCACTGGTCTGAAGTCTGATTTGGAGTCTGCTACTTTCACAGTGTGGGTTCTGTCTGTAAGCCAGTTGGCAACCCATCTTGTGACATAGGGATTTATACCTAGTTTAGTGAGTTTATCTATAATTCCAGAGTGGGGGCTGGTGTCGAACGCCTTGGCGAGATCTAGATAGGTTGTGTGAAACACCTTACCCCCATCTATGGCTTTGGTGACTACTTCAAAGAAGTCTATCAGGTTTAGGAGACATGATCTGCCTTTTACAAACCCGAACTGTGTGGGGTCCAGAGTTTGGAGATCTCCAATGTCTTTGTTTATGAGTTCCATGATAATACGTTCCATGGCCTTGCAGACCAGGCTCATCAGGCTAATGGGGCGGTAGTTCCCGGGGTCTGTTGTGGCCCTCCCTTTGTGGAGTGGGATAACTGTTGCGGTGCGCCATTCAATGGGCACAAAGCCTGAGGTGAGGCTATGACTGAACATGGTACTTAGGTGGGGTGCCAGTTCATTCTGCAGTTCGTGTAGAAGGCAGCCTGGGATGTTGTCAGGTCCCGTGGATGCTGTGTTCTTGGCTTTGGAGAGTGAGGTTTTTACCTGTGCAGCCGTGATTACAGGAACTTTGCATTCTTCCTGTATAAAGATGGGCCCTTTGAGGGGTTAGAGGGGGGTAAAGTTAGCACTGAACTTATCTGCCAGGATGTTGGCAATATCAGTTGGTTCTGTATATTTAGTGTCATTGTGCTGTAACTCAGAGCAGATCTGAGTGTTACTATTGAGATTCTTGGCATAGCTATAGAATGCTTTGTGGTTGTCTTTAGAATCAGTGGCGATTTTGTTTTCATAACCAGCTTTGGAGGATTTTATGAGGGATTTCAGCTTCTTACTGAGGCTGACCAGGGAGTTCCTCCAATTGTGGGATTTTACTCTTTTTTGCAACAGTTTCTTTCTTCTGTTGTAGAGTTTGTTTATGGCAGATCCATGCATTTGTGTAAGTGCTTATAAAGTGCATTTGTGTAGTATTCAGCAGTCGTACCTCTGTTGTCCATCTGCATGGGTTCATAGATTCATAGGTTCATAGGTAGGTACTAAGCTATCTGCCCGAAGGCATTTATAAGCCTAGCCGGAATGTGTTGGCTTTCGCCGCCCCCTTAGATTAGTTCCCTGTGCCTCTATCCAGCACAGCCATGGAAGTGATCCCTAGAGTAAACTTTCTGTTTCCCATCCACTCGTCAAGGTTTCTCTTGAAGAGGGTTAGCAAGGAGCTCTGCCTAATGTAGATTGGAATCTTGTTCCAGGGCATGGGAAGTCTCTGGGACAGGAATCTATCTGTCCAGCATGTCCTATTTATTGTTGTGGTGAGGTTTAGATCCCTGGAGCATGTGGCTCAAAGGGATATGGTTTTCTTTAGGTGGAGCATGTTCATTAATTCTGGGTTGGACATGGCCTTGTATGTCAGGCAGAGATCACCTCTGAGTAGGCGGTATGCAACCGAGTACAGCTGGAGTGTCTTCAGTCAAGCTGCATAGGGCATCTGCTTGAGGCCAGTGATCCTCTTGGTGAGGAACTTCTGCGGTCTTTCCAGTTGTTGCAGTTGTCTTGTAAGGTACATCCCAAATGGGGCATTGTACTCTATGATGGGTCTGATGAGTGATGCATAGAGGGGCCCAATGACCTCTTTCGATCTGGAAGCAAACTCTTTGGTGATTAGGTGGGCCACATAGAAGGATTTTCTAACCACTTTGGCAATGTGATTATCAAAGAAGAGGTTTCTATCTACTTGGGTCCCCAGATCCCTTATTACGTCTTCTGTATTTAGGGGGCTACCACCTATGTGGTAGTTTGTGGGTACTTTGTTTTTTCCAAATGGGATGACTATGCACTTTTTGGCATTTAGCTTGAGACCATGGTTTTGATACCAGGTATCTGTCTCAGTGAGACCCTTTTGGAGGACGTCTGTGTCAGCCAGAGAATCAATTATAGCCCCTAGTTTGCAGTCGTTTGCGAACTTGGTGAGCCATAGTCCTCCTGTGCTTGCCTGTACTTCTGAGAAGTCTATGCCGAACAGGAGGGGTCCTAGGACTGAGCCCTGGGGAACACCACTTGCAACCGGTTTAGAGTCAGACCTAGCTCCTGCAACTCTTACCATGTGGGTTCTGTCCATGAGCCAGTTGGCAACCCATCTCATGATGTAGGGGTTTATGTTCAGGCTGGTGAGCTTGTCTATAATACCTGAGTGGGGAATGGTGTCAAAGGCCTTTGCGAGGTCTAGATAGGCTGTGTGTACCACCTTTCCCTCATCTATAGCCTTGGTAACTATCTCAAAGAAGTCCACCAGGTTAAGGAGGCATGATCTGCCCTTAACAAAGCCGAACTGTGTTGGGTCCAGTGTTTGGAGGTTTCCAATGTCTCTGTTAATGAGATCCATGATGATGCGTTACATAGCTTTGCAGACCAAGCTAGTCAGGCTTATAGGGCGATAGCTCCCGGGGTCCATTGTGGCTCCACCTTTGTGGAGAGGAATAACCATTGCTGTGTGCCGCTTTGTGGGCACATAGCCTGTGGAGAGGCTGAGTTTAAACAGTGTGTTTAGGTGAGGGGTTAGTTCATCTTTGAGCTTGTGTAGGATGCAGCCTGGGACACTGTCCGGTCCCATTGATGCTGGGTTTTTGGCTTTGGAGAGGGCTGTTTTAACCTGAGCATCTGTGATTTCAGGGGCACTACATTCTTCTGGTATAGTTATGGGCCCTTTTGGGGGTGAGAGGGGGGTGAAGTTTGCACTAAACCTGTCTGCCAGGATGTTGGCTATATCGGTTGGTTCAGTGTATTTTGTGCCATTCTGCACTAACTCCGAGCAGATCTGAGAATTGCCACTTAGATTCTTGACATAGCTAAAGAATGCCTTGTGGTTATCTTTGGAGTCCATGGCAATTTTTCTTTCAAAGCTAGTCTTGGATGATTTTATGAAGGAACGTAGTTTCTTGCTGATACTGATTAGGGATGTCTTCCCTTCTTGGGATTTTACTCTTTTCTGTACTAGTTTCCTCCTTCCATTGTATAGCTTGTTTATGGCAGGGGTCCACCAGACTGGTTTCCTTTTCTTGGAGGAGTGAGTCTTGGTTTTGTTTGGGATAGCATGATCTATGCATTCTTGTAGGTGCCCATAGAGTGCATTAGTAAAGGATTTTGCAGCTTGGACAGTGTTATCCTTTAGCATGGGGGCTTTCAAACTTCCCACCTCAGTCTTAAGTTATGTGAAGTTTGCTTTTGAAGAGTTTTTCACTGTGTTTTCTTTGGCCGGGGGTGGTGACAGAATGTGGATATCCAGAGTGATTAGTTTATGGTCAGATCTAACCAGCGAGGGGTTGACATCTGGTGTGGAACACCAGTCGCCCATGTTGGTGATGACCAGGTCACCTCTGGTGGGGGTGTTAACCAGTTGATCCAGGGCATTTGAGTTTATAAATTCTAGGAAATGTTGGGCCAGGGAGTTTGTACTTGAGTAGTTCTCCCAGTTAATGTTTGGATAATTGAAATCACCCAGTATCAGGGTGTTTGGTAGGACCTTTATGTTTCCCAGTGTTTCCAGGAATGTAAAGTGAGGGTCCTGGGACATGGTGGGTGATCTGTAGCAAGCTATAATTTGTATAGGAGTTTTGTCCGTTGTTAGTTGCACGTGGATGATCTCTGAAGCATCGTGCTGTGCCACTAACCTGGAGGTGTGGGTATCCTTGATGAATATGGATACTCCCCTGCCTTTTGTATTTCGGTCTGGGTTTTGTGGCCGAAATGTATGGTATGAGTTGTAGCTTGGTAGTGCTGGGGTGCTCTCTGGAGCCTTAAGCCAGGTTTCTGTTACTGCACATATATCGATTTTCTCCATAATGAGGAGAGCCTCGAGTGCGTGCATTTTGAGGTTTAGACTTCTGTCATTGAGCAGCATTACCCTCAGTTTTTTGTTACTTGTGCTATTTACAGTGGTGGGTTTGTCTTTTGAGCCTTGCCTAAAAAAGGCACTATGGGGGTGGCAAGAGCCTTGGCCAGTATTCAAAAGCCTAAGGGTGACAGGTGCAAGCCATCTCTAGCGAAGCAGCGTGGCTTGTCGAGCATGTCATCCCAGGTTGACAGACACTGGATCACCTTTGAATGACACCAGAAGCTTAGCCAATTGTTGAAATTGATCATTTTTTCTCTATACCATGGTATCATTCTTGGTGAGGGCAGGATGCTACTCAATGTCAGGGTCATACCAGCCTGGACTATGTGATCAGAGAGCTCCTCCATGTCTCTTTTCACAGGAAAGGGGGGAAGCAAGCTTAGAATTTTTTTTTCAGTAACAGTGGAAATGGAGAAAGCTGGAACAGAAGTTAATTCAACAATAAGAATCTGAGTTTAGAATATATAATGTAAGTTTACTTGCACTGTTTACTACCTTTGTGCCCGGATGGCAGCTGAAAAGGGTCTCTGGACCAGACCATGTTCCCAGTTACCAAACAGTAAATACATAACTTGATAAGTAAAAATGTTTTTAAGAGTAATGATCTGTCTTGCAAAGTGTATACAGAATGCGTCTCAGATAACAATGCTTCTAAGAAAAATGCTAGAACAAGACAAAGGTTGGGGATGGAGGAACAAGCAGAAGGGAGTTTTGAAAAGTCAGTGAAACTAGTAACAGAAAAAACAGCATTAAAATGCTGTGATGTGAATAAGGTTTGTGACACAAATAGATGTCAGACTAAGTGGTAAAGGACTTATTATCTTCCAAGAAAAATACATCAGTTACCTATGGGTCTTGTATATGTACCAAAGAGATATGTTGATACAGAAAATGAACTATTAGCCATTTTGCATGGATGTGAGAAATTCCAAGAATATGGCTATGGCAAGGATATTCAGGTGGAATAAATACTTTATTCCCTTTCTAAACCTATTCAAGTAATATTTGTGCAACATACCTCTGAGATTGTTGTATAATGGTTAAGGTGCTTACCTCAGAAACACAAGGTAAAAGGTTTGATTCTCACCTTTGAGAGAAATTGGCTAGGGTTAAGATGGCAAGCTAGCCTAGTATTTACATATGAACCTGTAATTTACAGAAGAATGATCTGATAGTGAAACACAGACCGACAAGAAAATAGTTTACAACGTTGTACTATGAAGAGTATACCTACTGGAGATGAATAAAGAATTGTTAGATGAAGATGTAATGCCTCCTACTACTGATACCCTCATCTTTCAAACCCCCATTGTCACTAAATAACATGTACTGAAAGTGATATCCAAGACTAAGAGCTCTTTCCCCATGGAACCAGATAACGTACCAGGCTGTTAAATACCAATCATGCATTGGTGGAACCTCTTTGTAAATTATGTAGCCTGAGCATGGCTACATGCTCCGTCCCAGAAGTACAGCATGCAGCACTAGTGATACCACTCTATACTACCACTCCCAGAAACTATAGACCATCAGCCCCAGTGTGAGTTGTTACATTATTATTGAAAGCTATAAGATACTTGGAAGGGAGCTGGTTAGCATAGTCTATAAAGCATAAAGGGAACTTGATATAAAGAAAGTAAATTAAAGAAAGTTAGGAATCAATTAAACAGAATTAGAGATGGATACAAATTCATTGGAGATTATTCACATGATGCCTAGATGTGCTGTTAAGTCATGTTGTTTTAGAATATCTGCACAGAAATGCCTTCATAAATATTTTATATACAGCGTGTGTTGAAGAAGATGTCCATGAATGTATATACCCAGTGATGGAGATACCACTGGATGTATTGCATACATGGGTACACATTTCTTGGTGCTTGCTTGTAATTAATAACATTTAAATATGAACTAACTACCTTAGTTTCTTGAGCTCTTTATGTTACTGGGGTAAGATAAAAGTATTTGTTGTAACTTAAAAAAATGTGCAGTACTTGTAGATAGTAAACAGTTATTCAAAGATGGCAATCCAAGAATGTGCCAACTGTTAAAAATGTGGCAATGAAGGTAGATAGATAGAACTTAACAAAGAAAGCTTTTTGACAAAATTATGAGCCTAAGTGGTTACTTTGGAAAATCTCTACAGAAACAATTAGTAATCAGTTTTTGTTACAGATGATCAGTCTAGCATTGTTTTTTTTTTTGGGGGGGGGGGTGATTGTTAAAAATTATATGAGGACAGATATAAATACAAACATAGGATATACATTGAAATTCAGACATGAAACTAAACACTGCATAATAAACTGTTTTATTTTCATGGTTTTATATTTCTAAAGCATTGGCTTCATTTCTTGGAGTTAATTTCTAAAGCATTGCTTAGCAGTGTTATCCATTTTTAGAAAGTGTAAAGGGAGCAATAATTAAAAAATGTGAAAACTTCAACTTGTAACATAGTCAAAGAAATTATATAAAAAATAAAAATGTGTTTTTATGTTTTAGTCTGTTTATACTGTTAAAATATTTTGGCGATTTATTTTTTATTTAAGTTTGAACAAATGAAGTACTTAAAAAGGGATGTTGGCTCCCTAACAACATTCTCAGAGAGTCATTTCAGCTGTCCAGTAGTTGCCAATTATCCCCATTTGCATTCTATATACCTCTGGATAGCATTATTTTGTCTTACAACCACATGACCTTAGGGACTTGCTTCTGCAGGAGTGCATAATTGGGGACTCTTTCTGCAGAAGCCTAAGGAGAATTTGTTCACAAGAGTTTTGATGGACTATATTTTGAATGTTTCTTAACTGTGCAGTCTCTTGCAACGTGTTATTAAATTTATTTTAGTTCCTTTATTGAATTTCTTATCATATATTATTCATTTTATTGTACGGTGTAAAGACTAAGGCACAGAAATAAAGTTTGATTGATTCCTTCAGTGACAATTTTCTCTTGCAATGGGATGGAGGTGTCACTTGTGAGCACACTCCACTGACCTGTTGCTATAGCACTTGGGGAACCCTATTAGGGATGGTGTGTTACTGCAGGATCATGGCCTAGCCAGAAGCTACTGGTAAAAATGCCCTGCCAATGGAGGCTGGGTGCTGTGGCTACCCAAAATGCAGTGTGACAGAGGAGTTTATACTTCCAGGCACAGGGGAAGACATGCCACTTTGCTGTGCACTTTGCCCAGATCTCAGACAACACAGACAGAAAGGAAAGTAATTATGTACTGGCAATTGTCTACATGGTGGTACACAACAAAGTAGTTTATGCCTCTATAGACCTTATAAGATCAAGCAGTACTGTACTGTACTACAGGAGTTCATGCCTCATGGATGACACGCAGTGCATTATTCAGCTCTATACTGGACTAAATTTGCAGCAGATTGTACCTGGATGACAGACTGACATGTTTGCTTCCCAAATGTCAATGGCAAACTGTGAAATGTAACAGTGTTGGGCACCCTTGCATCAGATGCAATGCACTCACTCACTCACCTGCTGCCAAAGCCTCAGAAGGAGCATTTCTGCTGCTTGGAGTCACAGTGTCCCTCCTCCAAAAGACATGTGTATTTTGATATGTGCTCAATGTACGGATCGTATCTTGCACATTTCTGTAGGGGGGACACTGCACAGATGTGTTTATTTATATATTTTCACTGCACGTATTATATTGGACACATTTATTAACCCTGGAACACAACTAGTTTCATTGGTTCTGCTATGAAAATACTCAATATCAATGAGCTGAAATGCTGAAAAATAATTATTAGTTCATAGAACATGAAAAAAAATTAACTTGAAGCATCCCCCATCTCCAACCCCCAATGTGGGTGTCAATTTAGATTTTTTACTTTGGGCTATTGACACTCGAGGAATTTCACTTCTACCACCAATAGATGAACCAGTTGTACAAAAGTTGTGTCTGTCTTGGTCTGGATATTTATGTATTCCCTATGTCACTCTGTAGTACCACCTAGCTGTACAAACTCTGCACAGAGGTGCAATACCTTTCTATGAATCTGAGCCTATGTTCCTGGCTCCTGTCCTTGTATAATAAGGCCTTACAGAATTATCTGCTCCAATCAACATGAATAACATAAATAAACTAGATCTTCAGATAACTAGTTTTGAACTAGAGAACTGAATAAACTTCCAGAGACCATCAGATGACCTTCTTGTTTAGCCATGTTCAAAAAGAACTTTTATTTATTTAGCTTATCTAAGTCTCATTGAACTAGTTTTAATTCTCATTCCTACAAAGATGTAGGGCTTAGAATGAGGTTTCCATACTCTGCAACTCTGCATCACTATGTAACATTAGTGCAGTATGACAGCGTACTGGAATTCTGCACTGACATCCCCAGAACATCTGACATACAGGAGCTAACTGCAAGTGTTAAGATAAACAATAATATTAACATGCTAAGTGCTAATGGGGAGGCAGCAATGAACACAGCTATACATGTGGATACTATTTCTCTGGAGGCTTATGTGGGTTATTTACAAAAGGTTAAGGGTGCCATAGGGTTGTTAGCCACATGCTAATCTCAGATGTGTGAGTACGGCTCAGCAAATAGCAGACTAACAATGCCAATACCAAATAAGAGTGACAGCAGTGATGTTTGGGAATACAGGCTTATATTTACCTGTCAGTCTTTTGGATTTTAAAAGAAATATTGATTACTATAAAAGCAAATTCAATGTTAGCTATTTAGAATATTTAGAAAGAGGAATTAGGAGCTTTGGGGAGCTGGGATACTTTGTTCTTCCCCCACAATACTGTTTTGGTTTGTTTTTATTTTCTGGACTGTGTTGAAATCTGAGATTTTTTTATTAACTATGTAACCCTCAGCTATTCATGTACCGTGGATGGGAGACTGTGTGCTGGTATCTGTTGCATTGGGAATGCTCTCCTACAAACATCATTTTTAGGGATAGGGCTTTTACATGTCCCTGTTTAAGCAAGACAGTCCATATTTGTGAAAAAAAACATGACAAAAGGCAGATGTCCTGAGATTTTAGGACAAGAAATATTTTCTAACTTTTCTCTGAATGTTGCATAAAGTAGTTATTATCTAACTGAAACACATTAATATGAGAGAAAACAATATAAATAACTCAAATTCAATAGCAGAGAAGTTTTGCTTTGACAAAAAAATTGAAGTGCAGTTAATTGCTTGTCTTGCAGAATCTATCACTGTGCAAAATGTTACAATTTGGGGATCTGAAAAGGTAGTAACCATATCTTCAGATTTCATTTTCTGCTTTATTATTAGTAAAATATTTTAATTGGTTAGTACATAGCTACAATTAGTTGAAGTCACTGTATGTAGCATCATGGAAAATATAGTCTATGCCTGATAAAATTCACAGAAAAATAAAAAAGAGACATGGACATTTAGTTAATATCAAGTGTTGAAGTATAATTGCAATTAACTTTCCATATTTATTAGGCAGAAAAGTGGAAGATTAGTTATGTTCTTAATGTTCAGAATTTTATTTTTATCAGAATTTTATTTTTCTTAAAGTATATATTGATAATAGTATATGAAATAATTAATAGCTTATATATGTTGATGGAATATAAGATTCTTAGAAAGGGGCAGCTTCAAATATGAAGCATAGCTGAACAGATTTTGCCTAAGGAGATGTCACTATCAATAAATTGAAGTAAAAAGATATTTTCTTATTGTCCACATATGGGCATTTTATAACAAATAGTTAAAGATGGGAACAGAGTGACTTAGTAGTATCCCAAAACGTAAACCGAGGACAGTCCAGTGCCAACCTACACAAACTGTAGCAACCAGGAATCAACTAAAGGCACTTGTGAAGAACTAGCATAATTGTCAGTTTTATCAATAAACTTAAAAATGCAAAATTGTTTAATTGATTCATCATATTTTCGCCCCAACAAGACTTCTTCAAGTGAGTGCTTAAACCTACTAACACTGTTTAAAATGTTTCCCATAATGCTTAATCAATTAACGTAAATTCCATTAATTACCATTGATTACTAAATTAAAACAAGCTGAAATCATACAAACATATTACCTAAAATCACTAAAAATGTTTGTTAGTGAATATAAATAACTTATAAAAAATCTGTTAAATATGTTAAACATGTAAAAACATTTCTAAAAGCTTTAAAACATTCTGAAATGTTAAATTCACTTAAAAAAATGCATGGAGGAAGATTGGCCTTATGGTCAAGGTGTTCACCCCACAAAAAAACAAGTCCAGGGTTTGATTCTTATAGGAGGCAACCAGACAGTCCCAAAATGGAAGTCAGCTCAGCACCAATCCACAAACCAAATGTGCCATCTTTAGTTTACACTGTTAAACAGTCAGTATACAAAAATATATAAACTTTACAGGAGATGGCTCATTACAACCTTGCTACCCTCAACTTTAAAATGGGGGCTAGGGAAACATTTCCACTCAAGCCAGGTGCTCTACTAGCTTCCAAACTGAGCAGGCAATATATTTCTTTCTATTCAATCTTTGTTTCCCATGGCCCACCTCTAGGATCTATGGGCACTGCTTCTAGTACAAAAAATGCAAACTTAGATAATCTACAGCTAAGGGTATATATAAGGCATTTTTCTCATCCTTAGACCTAATAGCATAAATATCATCATATATTCTTTTTAGTCTGTCTTCTGTCTTCTCTATATAAAACGCCTCATATTCATCACACAGGGCTATATATATTACTCTAGCACTATTATAATTATTATACTTAGTGCCCCTAATGTGAGTATCCCAACATTTAATGTAAATAAACTCCTTTATTTTAATATAGGGACATTGGGTGCAGGCTCCACAATTATAGGTACCTACCTTTTTCCTGTTTTCCATAACTATCGTGGTCTTCTTTTGTTCAAGTATGTCTTTGATACTGCACCCTTTTCTAAATACAAATTTAAGAGCAGCCTTAAAAATACCTCCCAACTCTGAAAGTTTAGCAAATCTATTCCATTCTGTGGTTATAATATTCTTTATAGTCACAGAATCCCCACACAAATTACTAACAACATCCTTACATTCCCTATTGGTCCGATTACTCATATTCATCTGTTTTCCTAAAATAGGAGCCAAACCTGTCATTCCTACCATCTTTTACTTTTTTAATAGCCTCTTCATATCCAATGGTTATTTTCTATTTAAGAACATCTCTTTCACGGTTTCACATTCTTTAATAAAATATTGCTTATCTGATGTCATTCTACAAACTCTGACATATTTGCCTTTTACTATACTTCTTTTTTGTTTATATGGATGGGCACTAGTAAAGTATAAATGAGAGATGGAGAATGTACTCTTCCTATATACTGTGGATTTAAAATGTTTAGTCACATTATTTTTGCGTATAGTGACATCCAGATAGTTCATACTATGTTATTTCATGGGTAAATCTTAAAAAGTTAGTGGTACTATTAATATATGCAATAAATTCCCTTAACTTCTCTTCTGTGTCTATCCAGAATTACATATATCATTCAGGTTCCTCTTATGTAATTTCTAGCACTCAGCATATTTGGAGTGGTAAATAAATTTCTGTTCGCACATATTTAATATAATGTTGGCGGGATAGATTTGTTTCCCAAAGACTCAACCAACTGTGTAATAGACTCTATCTCCATGTCAGAGTACCTCTCTAGCCCTCTTTAAGAGTAAACAACTGAAAGCACTTGAAAGTACCCACAAAACACCGAACAAGTGCTGTGAGCCAAAGGAAACTGCAAACCACGAGTCCACTTCAAAACTTTTAATAGCCAACTCCACGGACCATACACATTAACGCAGTTGCACAAGACAATATACCAGCGTTTTCATCCAATCCACTTGGACTTCATCAGACAATGTACTACCATTTAATTAATCTATATATATTAAATTACCAACCCTCCAACCAATGTAAATCCCCCAAAGACATTCAAAATGAACCTATGAACCAACAAGCCTCATTAATATTTAAATTAAGTTAAAAACTTGACTGAAAAAGTGCGTGTGCATAAACATTTAAAATATCTAAATGAATTAAAACCTATGGACATATAAATACAATACATAAATATATAAATTATTTAATTACATGAATTCATACGAACATTATTAAACAAAGTGCTTGTGCTTACTAATATGTATAAACATAATAACATCTCCCTCTACTGTCATGATTCAATATTGCACATAACATTCCATGAACACAATAAAACCACTTCCTTTATACAAAGATGAAGTTGAAACCTCACTATTATGTTGTTTGAATATAAATACTATACTTGAATATAATTGCATAAATAATTAAAAAACATATATCACACATCAATTCCTCTTTAAGAGGAACCTGGATGACTGGATGGGAAACAGAAAATATACCTCTGGGATCCCACCTGTGCCTCTGCTGGACAGGGAAAACAGGTGCTGACTTTGAGGGAACATGGGCAAAATTCTTGGCAAGGCTTATAAGGGCCTCCGGGCCAATAACCTAATATCATCCTATGAACCGATGAACCTATATGTTAGGGCAGAACCACGCAGGCTAAAAAGGAGGATATATGAGCATACTTATGCTATTAGATCTAAGATGAGAAAAGTGCCTTATACAAACATACCCTTAGTTGTAGATTATCTAAGTTTACATTTTTTATACTATAAGAAGTGCCCATAGTCCCTAGAGGTGAGCGATGGGAAACAATGATCTAATGCAAAGAAATAAATTGGCAATTCATTTTGGAAGCTAATAGAGCACCTGGCTTGAAAGAAAATGTTTCCCTAGCCCAAGTTTTAAAGTTGAGGGGAGCAAGGTTGTAATGAGCCATCACCTGTAAAGTTTATATATTTTGTATACTTGAGTGTTTTAACAGTGTAAATTAAGGTAAAAACTTCCATCATGACTTTTGGACACTAGATGGGACCTTTGGCTTGTGGAAGGGTGCTGGGCTGGCTGCCTTTATGACCCATTGTTGGACTGGTGGGTTGCCTGCTGTGAGAGTCAAACCATAGACTTAATTCTTGTGAGGTGAACACCTTGACCATCAGGCCAGTCTCTCTCATTGCAATTTTCAACTGCATTTAACATTTCAGAATGTTTTAAAGCTTTTAACAATGTTTTAACTTGTTTAACATGTTTGACTTTTTTTATAAGTTGTTATATTCTCTAACAAGCATTTTTAGTGGTTTTAGGTAATATGCTTGCATGATTTCAGTTTGTTTTAATTTAGTAATCAACGGTGATTAATGGAATTTGCATTAATTGATTAAGCATTATGGGAAAAGTATTCAAGTAGTGTTAGTAAGTTAAAGCGCTCATCTGATAAAGTCTTGCTGTTATGAAAATGCAGTGAATCAGTTAAGCGTCTGTCTTTCAGCTTTTCCCAGTTAGGGGTCGCCACAGCAGAGCTCCAGTCCATTAATGATTGGCAGTGAGCTTTTACAGTGTCAAGTTGCTAGCCCAGTGCCCAACCTTCATGTAAGGCACACCCATGCACCTACCTGCATGTCTTTAAATTCACTTGACCACAGGGAGGACATGCAGACTCCGCACAGAAGGCACTCCAACTGATAATCGAACCAGAGAGCCTCTTGCTGGGAGGTGACAATGCTAACTGCTGCACCACCGTGGCCATATTTTTAAGTTTATGAGTAAAAGTGACAATTTTGCCTGGTTCTGGTTTGCTTAGTTCTTCACAAGTGCCTTTAGTTGGTAACTTAGTAATATACTGTATGAAGAAATGATTTGATGTATACTGCGTAGGAAGTTGGTTAAAGTATAGTGTTAAATATTCTGCCTATTTCAAAATGCATTTTATTGAAAACTATATGCAATTTTTATTTTTCACAGTTTGTTAATTAGTAGTTAAGAATTTATTAAAGAAAATAAAAAAGTATAAGTGCATCAGAAAAGTAAATCTAAGAAGGCATACAACAGATAAGAAGTAAATAAAATAAAACTCCATTGCAGAATATTTTTTGCACTTAATTCATTAATTTTGTAAAGAATCCATTGCCACCAGCTAAAGCAAATTGAATGTTAGCTTAACATCTCTTCTTTAGGATGTCATATGTAAAACCTTGCAATGTGTGCAACCCTATTTGTAGCTGCCTTACTTTTTAGGCTCAAAAGTATGTTTCTTTATAACACATTTCTAATGACCTCATCAGTCCATACATTGTCTGCTGATAACCTCCCAATAACATTAACCCTTTACTGATTAAACATTTACTACATTTTTTGACCACCACAGTACCTTCTCCAGAGGTTTTGGGACTTTGTTAAAAAAGTCTTACAAAAGCTTAGTTTCATACCTAAATTATATATATATATATATATATATATATATATATATATATATATATATATATATGTGTGTGTGTGTGTGTGTGTGTGTGTGTGTGTAGATGAGTATCTTTGATCCCATTAAATTCAAATGTATGTATTTTTTTCAGTTTAATTGCATATATTTTCTTTTATATTTGGCATTTTGTTTTTAGTTTTTACACAACTTCTTCAAAGCTGTTTAGTAAGGGAGTAGATTAGAGTAAGAGTGTAGGATGAAGGTCACTGGTAACTAAAAGCCTTAATCATCTGTGTTATACTACCAGATATACCAAGTGTAATTAGGAATGGATTCATAAAGCAGCAAGTTAATGTATTGCAGAGCTGATATCAGCAGACAACACAGCAGTGCTAAATAAAAAAGAACAAACAAATAGGGATAAACAGTGGAAGAAGACAGAGAGTTGCACTTCTGGGGGTTAACTATTGTAAAGATGAAACTACAAAAATCAAGGAGAATGATATATCCAAGTGTCTATGAAGATGTGCAAAGCTACACTCTCACACCATACTATATGGAACTCTAAAGAATGCAAATGAGAAAACTAGCACATAGTGTGTCAATAATTTTGACAGATACCAGTATGTGCATGAGGGGATTAGAGTTTAGGAATTGCTGGAGAGCAGTGAGTGGGTGCTCACCAAGGTGGATCCACCTTATTGCTTCAGTAAAATGTGTGGACAGAAGAGCACAGGTAAGTAAAAAAGAAGTAGTAGCAAGTTGAGGAATAGAGAGTACTGTAGATTAAGCAGGTTGGGGGATGATAAGGTGCTTTATTATTATTTTTTTAATTTTATTTTTTGCAAAGAGTCATATTACATGTAATGATAGGGAAAGGAAGATGGGAGGATGAAAGGATCAAGAGGACAGGAAAAGAGGGTAACACACAATGAAGACCACAGACAAACAGGGAGAGATGCAAATACACAAGAGGGAGACATGGAGACTAATACACAGACAAACATAGGATAGGCAAATGGCTAGGGATAGGATAGTATACAGGCAGACTGCCAGCTGACAATCAACACAGGGGTACTAGGTGATGTTTCTAGGTCCAGGTGGTTGTAACAAGGGTCGCACCCACCCCTAGTGGACTGATGACATGCCAGCTGGTCCAGTGAGCCTGTTACTCACTGAAGGAGGGTTGGCTGCATGGTGAAAAAATAACAGAAAAAAACACCCAAAAGAGCAGAAACTCAAAACTAGTAAAATAAAAATAAAAAATGCCACCAAACCAGTACAGAATGGTAACACTTGACAAACTTTATTGACAGAAAAAGACTAAGCGCTTTCACCCTGTAGCTCCCAGGGCTTCATCAGAGTAACTTTTAAAATTCAAATGCAAGCTTAAGTAAACTTCTTAACACAGTCACATGATCAATGCAATAGAGAAGTGAATGAATACTTGTTTAAAAAGACAGTACATCAGAATGAGGAAAGTGCTGTGTTCAATAGAAGTCATCTTTAAATATACATATAGATGTATATTAATTCACTAATAGCAAATTGTTTTAAAATGCTTGTGCTTATAAAATAAATATATTGTATAACTTAGTTAAAAATGCTGGTTTGAAATGTTAGATAAAAATGTTAAGTATAAAATATAAAATACACACTGGTTATACTACATAATACCTACACTGTACTTTATATATTTATTGTATTTAGGGAACCAAGGAACCAGAATAAACAGCCCTTAAATATCTTCAGATCTCCAGTGCCCTTTGTTTTAACACCAGAGCTAAAGAGATATTGTCATTTATGCCAGGATAAACAGTGGCATTATTTCTTAGTTGCCACTCAAACTCTAGTTTCTCAAGATGTAGGTTCAAGTCTCCACCCCTACCATAATCAAACACTCTGTTGATGACAAAAAACAGCAATTTTTTGAAATTATTACAGTTCTTAGAGTGCATATATAATATGTTTTCTTTTTTCTCTTTCTTGATGTCTCTACTATGTTCTAATATCCTTTCCTTAAGTTTCCTAGTGGTTTTACCCACATAGAAAACAGGACAGGACATACAGGTAGCTAGATAGATTACCATCTTGGTATTACAGTTGCATTTACCAGGACATGGAAGGGTACGATAATAACCATCAATTGCAACATATGGACCTGTGTTAACAAATGTACAGACCTTGCAAGCATTACACTTTGGCATTTTGGAGACTAAACCTCTTGTTTTTGTTTGTTGCTTTTCCAATACGTTTTTGATGTTAGGACCCCTACTATAGGTAATTCTAGGAAACAATCCTAAGATGTTCATAGTATCTTGATCAAAAATTGTCTTCCAAGTGTTATAAACTATGGATGTGATTGTCAAAGCATCCTTGTTGTATGGAAGAACTAACATACTATCACTTGACAAAACGTTTTTGTTGTTATTGTTGTTAATATTAACTTCTGTTTCTGTGTTTAATATTGGAATAAATCTGTTGTTCCTGTTCTGCATAAAATAATTTCTAGTTTTAATCAACATTTTAAACGGGTATCCTCTGTCTTTAAACATGACAATGTGTACATCTCATTCTCAAAATCAGTGTCATTGCTCGTTAATCTTGAAATTCATACCATTTGTCCTTTCACTATGCTTTTCTTTTGATGCATAGGATGGCAACTGTTGTAATGGAGAAAGGAATTACAATATGTTTCCTTCCAGAAAATCATTGATTGTAATTTCTTGTTGGTCCTGTCCCATACCAGTCTTACATCAAAGTAATCTACACTCTCTACAGCTACCTTGTATGTAAACCTTAAAAATGAAGTACTAGAGTTGAGATAAGTGATAAGAGATGTTAGTTCCTCCTGGGTACCTTTCCAAAAAAATTCAATATATCATCCAAAAATCTTAGCCATGTTATAATTTTACTATAATAACTTGATGGAAACACACATTCATGTTCTCATTGGGCTAGCACCAAATTGGTGTAAATAGATGCAGATTTAGCCCCCATGGCTACCCCTGATATTTGATGAAAAAGTTCTCCCTCAGAACCTACAAAATTGTTATTCAACACCAAGTCCATTAATTCCACTAATAATTGTCTTTTGACATTGTCTAAGTCATTTTCCACCATTAAGGTTTCCTGAAATAATTTCAAACCTTCATTGTGTGGGATAACTGTAAATAAGTTCATTATGTCAACAGTGACAAATAAAAAAATCATCTGGAATTACAATATCCCTCAAAATCTGTAAGCAATGCCATGAGTCTTTTAGCATATGAACATACTTGCTTAGTAATGGTTTGCACCAAAAATCAATGTATGCAGTCATAGGCTCTGTTTTAGAACCTGTTGCTGCCACAGTAGGTCTAAATGGTGGGTTTTGTAAATCCTTGTGGATTTTCGAAATCCCAAAGATGTAGGTTGTCACAGGGAACTCAAAAACCAAATATTTGTATTCAACTGAATCAAATACTCCTTGAGTTAAAAAAATCATATAGCATCCAATCAATTTTAGCATATGCTCTACACAATTCATTTTTCAAAACTCTTCCATAGGTAGAATTATCATTCAATAACTCATATATTTTAAATACATAGTCGGTGTGGTCCATCAGAACAACTCCCCCCGCCCTTGTTAGGTTTCATAATTCTAAAATGGTGGCCATTACATAATTGTTTGAACGCGTCCTTTTCTTTACATGTTAAATTGTCACTACGCTTTGTAACATTATGAAAAATATCCTTCTCAACATTTCTGAGTTATACAATGTATTTATTTTATTAGCACAAGCATTTTAAAACAATTTGCTATAAGTGAATTAATATACATCTATATGTATATTTAAAGGTGATTTCTATTGAACACAGCACTTTGCTCATTCTGATGTACTGTATTTTTAAACAAGTATTCATTCACTTCTCTATTGCATTGATTATGTGACTGTGTTAAGAAGTTTACTTAATCTTGCATTTGAATTTTAACAGTTACTCTGATGAAGCACAAGGAGCTACAGGGTGAAAGAGCTTAGTTGTTTTCTGTTAATAAACTTTAAGTGTTACCATTTTGTACAGGTTTGGTGGCATTTTTTATTTTTATTTTACTAGTTTTGACTGTATGGTGACCCAGGAGTCATTGCCACATCAGCATCAGCCTCCACCTTGTGCTCCAGCTCAGTCTCAGTCACAGCCAGCGAATGGCATGGCCTGCCTCGCCTGGGATATGCCAGAGTCCTCTGCAGATAAGGCATTCTCACCCCATTCACCAGCGTTGGCCAGGGAGGCAGAAGGCTGTGGCTGACACCCCCTGTAACTCTGGCAGATGTTGACGATCCAGCCCTATTTGATCCCCTATTCCTTTGCAGAACTAATGGTTTATCAAATGCTCATTTAAAGCAGCTAAACCTTCATCAGCAGATAAGTAAGATACATTTGCATGATAGATTCATATCCCAACTTATCCCTCACCTCTGGTACAAACATCCATTACATGTTAACCAGAGTAGCACCCTTGCTACCTTCAAGGTAAACCTAAATAATTAAACAGGCAGCTTCAAATTCTGTCCTGGACTATCTTGACTTGTCCTCCAAGAGGCAAGAGAGAAATTTTGATTTTTTTTTTTTTTTTGGCTAGGCTTGAAATGGTCTGCAGACCGACTGCCTAGTACTTACTAATGAACTTGTGAACCTAAGACATGTGGAAAGGAGACAAGACTGGGAACCCTGACATTTGTGGTGTGGACCCAGAGGTGATCCAGCAAATATAAGCCAAGAGAGCATATAGATGTCACCATACATCTCAACTGTCACGATTTCCACAGAATTTCCAGATTTTTGCCTCATACTTTTTTCTGTTCCTCATAAAATTTTTGGTTTACTGGCAAATTATTGCTCATTACTAAATAATGACTTACATTTTAGTTTCAGACTTTATATACTTTAGAAAATGCAAGCTAACACAAAACCTATAGTCTAGCAACTTTCTAGAGCTAAATTTAAAATGTATTCTTAATTTTGAGCGTTTGTTAGCCATTATGTTTGCCATTGTCCAGATTTCTTGCACTTAGAGGGTAAGAGGGATGGACGTAACTATCCTTGCTGTGCCAATAGCCTCTACTGCCCCCTGCTGTAACTGGCAGCATTTCCTGCACACCCTGCCTTTTGTGAAATCCAAAAGGAATAGGCTAGCAACAACATAGCACATTCAATTGTGAGGAAATGCAAATGACAGTGCAACAATACAGTTCCACACACATATGCTAACAGCAGAAGCCTCTACTGATTCTCACATCTCAACACAACGAGTAGAGGAGGAAGTGAATGTGCAAAGAAGCAACAAGCAGTTTGGTTCCCATGTGGTGGGACAGCAATCTACCCCATTTACATACAAGGGAGCAGAGGCAGTTACACGTAATGCTGTTTGTCGCACTGCACAGACACAGCAACACTAAACACACCTATGTGCTATGAGATCACAGCCCTGTGGCCTGACCTAGAAAGCAATATTGCACTACAATACAATGGCTGCCACAACAGCAAATGTAATATACAATTACATACAGCAGCAATCCAGGAATACCCTGGGATCTGTCAGAGTAAATAAAAAAAAAAAAATCTGGAAGACACCTGTGATACACAAAAAATGTTTATTAAATAGTGTACTGTATGCAGCACCAGGGCTTCCACCACTCGCTAAATAAAGAAGCTTGTAATAGTAAAGCAAAATCAACACTGCTAAAGTTAGTAGCTTTGAGGGACACTCTCCTCCCATTGTGGCCATCAAGATAAGCTCCGTTCTTGGAGCGGACCTACAGTAAAAAGACAGAGTAAGTTTCAGCTATGTGCTCAAAACAAGCCATTTTCTTTACCCTCCCCACTAAAAGGACACACTAAATTAGAAAAATGTGACCAGTGTTATATATATTCTAGGCAGATCTGCTGAAGCAATAAAGCGAAAGTGCTGATAACACCGTATTTTTGCTATTCACTGGCATAGGTGCCAGAAGCTGCTGAAGACTGGGGGGGTGGCGGAGGGTGAGAGGGGCACTTAGTGATCTGAAAAGGGCAATTTTTTATAACTATTTACTACCACAACATAGGTTCACTTGGAGGACATTTTAAGCTTAGCCAATTCCCTTTTAGTGCTTGAATTAACATTTTCTGATTGGTCTTGTCTGTCCCATGTCTGATAATTGAATATTAGCCCTAGTGAGAATAACTGTGATCATACCATAGATAATTTGAGGGGACCCATGTAAGGGATGCAGCATTTAGGAACTGCCTCTATCCATTAGTGGCATGAAGGGCAATCTTGGAGTACATTTTCCATTACACATCCTTACATCCAAGTTGCCTTTGAATATGGACGGGTGAGCTTTGTTTTATTTTTATGGATAGTCTCTTCTGGAACAGTGGTAGCCTCTGTCATATATATCCATCTCTCCACAACATTCAGTTTACATACCTGGACTGAGTATTTCTGATGCCATTTGACTTGTTGATGTTCAATAGGTCCATCTGTACTAGGTTGGAGGATGCCTTGTATATCAAGACACATCGTCTCTAAGCAATCTGTAGGATATTGAGTATAGTAATAAATCTTTGAGGTGGACCATGCAAGACCTATTGTTTAGGACTTGTATACTTTTAGTAAGGTATCTGAAGGTATTTGTATTGTTGTATGTGATTGGACAAATACATGCCAAAGTAGGCATTATACAAAATAATTGACCTAATGAGAGCTTCGTAAAGGAGGACAACAGCATCTCTAGCTCTAGTCACAATCAATTTGTTTATAAGCTGTGCAATATAGAAAGGCTTTCTTATGACTCTGGGCACATGTTGGTCAAAAGTTAGGTCACTGTACACACAAGTTCCCAAATGCCAAACAACTGGGTCAGTTCTCAGAGGGCATTGTCATGATTTTGACACCAGTTATTATTTGGGACAAACCTTCCTGCATTATGGGTAAGTCATTTGGGGATTCAATAACTGCTTCTAGCTTGCAGTCATCTTAAACTTAGCCAGTCAAAGACCTTTGGTATTTCCTTTTACTTTTGAGATGTATATGCCAAACAGAAAAAGTCTCAGCACCGAACCATGGGATTCCATTGGTGATTGGAATCTTCCCCAATTTTGATCTCCTGTACCCTGTGAGCAAGTTGGCAACCCAGCTAGTGATGCAAGTGCTTGCTCCTACGGTTGTTCATCTTTTGTACTACACCTGAGTAGAGAACTGTGTCACAAGGCTTGGCCAGGTCAAGGTAATGTGGTGTGAACTGTTTTACCTTCATCCATTGTTTTGGTAACAAGAGTAAAGCTCAAAATTTGCCCATGATTTTGAGCCTTTCACGCTTTCCTCTGGGCTGTTTTCAAACACATTTTTAGGGCCATGCATACATGTATGCATTCTTTGATTCACCTTCCTGATTGTATTAAATTATATTCCTTGTATAATACAGCACCAGTTGTTAAAATGTGTTTTAAATTTGTAGTTTTGAACAGTCTTCTAGTAAGCAATGAAACAAAATGTATGAACCTTAAATGACAAAACTACCCATTTCTGAAAATTTCAACCATAAAAGGCCACTCAAACTTCTGTCATTACAATCCACCAGTATCAGTAAATATGCAAAATCTCTGCAGAAGTAAGTCATCTAAATAATTCTACATTAAAGGTAGCTAGGAAATAACTATATTTCATTGTTTCATCTACAAATAAAGTGGCTGTTGCCCTTGAAGAATAAATTGCCTATGTTACATAAAAAATGATAAGCTAGTAATTTTGCAAAAGGGAATGGATGGCAATCTGATAACAGATTCATAGTTATTAGGTAACTCCTCCAAAGGAGGACATTCACATGACTGCAGCAGCACTCCCTTTAAAGAACAACACGAGTACAGTATCAGTGATCCATCTGCATACTGTGGGAGTAGAACCCACAGCCTTCTACATCAAAAGGTAAGGCTACTACCTGTTGTGCTACTAACAATGCAAACAAACTTGGAATAAGCAGCACTAAACTTCTTTTCCCCTGAAGCTCTCAGCACCTTGTAAACCTTTCATTTAACATTTGTTTATCAAGAAATATCTAACTTGAAACAAAGCCAATTTTCAGCAGAGGCCAAGGGAGAAATACTCCAAACACATGTCTTTGTGACAGGAGAGGAAACCCACACAAATGCAGGAAAGACATACAGACAGCACTCCAGCTAAGAATTGAACCAGAGAATCTCCTCCGGTGAGGCAACAATACTACCACTGCACCACCGACTTGGCATAACTAAATCCTGAAATTTCACAGCAGAAGAAATATGGAAAAAAAAAAGCCAAAATTTATCTGTGGGGGAGAGGCCCAAAACCAGGGACACATTTTAAATATTGCTTGTATAACCTTAGAAAGTTGCTAAAATAGTGTGTTGTGTTGCCATGTGCTTTCTAAAAAGATAGGAAGACTAAAACTTAAAGGGCTATAATTATTTAGTGAATTCCATTCTCACTGATTTGTCAGAAAACCACAAATTTTAAGAGGAACAAACCAAAAGTATGATCCATATATTCTGTGAAAATCTAAACAATTGCAAGTGGTGGTACAGGTGAAGAATGCAGTCTGTTATACCTAAGGTACAGGGTTTGAGCCTGAGTAATTCTAGCCACCAGGTATAGGTAAGTGGAGCATTACACACATGCACAGGATGGGAAAAAAACTTGCAGGGAATCATCAGCAGCTCTTTAGTTTATTCAGGCTTGAAATCATTTCAGCAAAAGACAATGGCCCAGAAATTCACTATTTAATTATCACTCAAGACATTATTAACCAATGAAAAATATGTGAAATGCACAGCCTAAATAATTTAAGTGTCTATCTCTCTCAGACAGAGCAAAAACACCAGGCGAAGCAGATTTCTTAAAATAGAAAACAAAATAGAGCAGGTAAAAGAGAAAGCAGCTCTGTCAGTCACAGACAAAATAATATAGGTTTCTTTCCTCATCCAGAAGGGAATCACCTGAAGTGTTTTGGTTTATGCATGTTTGAAATCTTATTCATTTATTTGACATTTGTTGACTGGGTTAGTCTGGGTGGATGCTCATTTTCAGCGGAGACCCGAGGAGAAAAGCTTCAAAATAGACATGCAATAATTAACAACAAAGTAAGTGCAAAGAAGAACATAAAAGGTAAAAAGATATTAACATTCAGTAGTATTCATTACAGCAGTATTCACGTATAGTATACTGTAATACATAGTTATATTGATATAAAATAAACTTACAGCAGTACAGTAGGCCAGCATAATCAAAATAGCATTAAAATCATATGGGCAGTACTATTTCTTTCAGATATAGGGCAAGAAACAATAAGATTAGTAGAAGAGTAAAGTGATAAAGCTTTTCAACATTCATTTAAATTAAGTACAAATCAATGTAGGCTGGGATTGCTAGAAAGGTTGCATCCTTTGCAGTGCTCACTTGTGCTGGAGTCAGCAATGTGCAGGCAGTCACCAGCTCATGTCGGTCTGTAGTCCCATGTTACACTTAAGTGCAATGAGCCCTAATATGCCACACATTTCTGTAAGTGGCTGCATAATGACATGCAAATGAACTGGGTAGTAAAATGACACCCTAATGAGATTAAATGTATGCAAGGTTAATAGAGCCATGATTGTCTTGACTATAAGTAAGTAACTAAGGCATGCCAAAGTGTTGTCAATTTATAAAGCAAGAATACTGAGAGTCACAGCTGCCATTGTGCAGTAGTAGACTGTAGCCTTTAGCTGCACCATTCCTGCTGTTATGTCTTTGTGATGCTAGTACCATCAGCATTTAAAGTAGCACTTTTTCAGTGATGATGAAACTGTTGATTACTTCAGAGTTGATTAGAAGATCGTATAGGTCTTGGCTGATTTGTGTCATCCAAACACTGAACTGATAGGAATGCATGGCCTTCCTATACCTATGGAGATCAAGGTATGAATAGCTCTTTCAATCCTGGCCACAGTGACATCTAAGAGACAACTTGGACATACTAGGTATTTCACAGGCCTCCATTTCTAGAATTCTTAATAAGTTCCTGATGTAATATGTTTCTATGTGGAGGATCATATATGGTTTCCAAGTACCCAGCAGAAGACAACAAACACAATGCATACTTTCATTGATATTGATCACCTGGCCAAGTACTGGATGCCATAGGTAGCACCCATGTAGCAATAAAGAGCCCACCTTGCTCACAGTCACAAGGGCAAATATTCTGTGGGCTAACAAGTAGAGTATGTGGGATATATGTGGGATAATAAATTACACGCCTGAAAATCTCCCACCCAACTCATAATATTTGCAGACATGACACTCCTTAGATATGCTGCTGCTCCCTACATGCTTAAATTCAACAAATTCATCTAGTTGATAATTGGAGTCACTATGGCTAATATGCAGCTATAGATCTTCAAATATAATGAGTCCATATGTAGTAGCCCCCTCACATGTTTATATGCTGAAACAAGTTATACTGGATACCTGCTGGAGCCCTGGCTTATGACACTCAAATGGGACCAACAGTGTATGGCTGAACTCTGGTAAAACATTATGCACATGAAAACCAACAATCTACCAGGGCAAATGTGTGGTCTGCTCTAGGTGGACTTCTCCTGCCTTTACATGTCTGTGCTGCACTATAGTATGATCTAGAAATGCAGGATGTTCTTAGTGTGCTCTTAGCATGTTGCGTGCTTCAAAATATGCTATGAGAAGACATACAATGCAACTCCAGGATAGGGGTATAATCAAAACACAAAGACACACACACATGCACACACACACACACACACACACACACACACACACACACACACACACACACACACACACACACACACACACAAACAAACACACACACACACCCTACCTACATAAACAATGGAGGACACACACACTCCACCTACATAAACAACGGGGCACTCAACCTTCATAAACAACGAACACATAAAACTTCTCCTTACCGTGGGTGTTGACTCTGGTAGCAGGCTGTTTAAATCGCTAGCAGCAAGGAACATAGTTTTCCTTGCACTTTTCTGTTTAAATTCATTAAATTCACATTAGTGTGCAACACACGCATGAGTCCTCCATTGGGTCCTCCTTAAAGAAATACTACATGGAGTTCTTGCCTATGTCATTACAGGTCTTGCAGCTATAAATGTGGGGGAGGGGGTGCTCCCTCCCCCTTGCTCTATGGTTCCGGTGCCTATGTTCACTGGACTTGATGTAGTAATGTACTTCAACTATAAATTACTTGTGTCCGGATAACCTATAGAACAGTAAGGATGTTTTTTGGTGCCCTTTGTTTAAACTGAAAAAAGAAACTACATACATCACTCGGGGTGGAGGGCAGGAAATTAATGGCCCAGTCAGATTGTCTCAATAAACTGGCAAACCTGAAGGTTGACTATTCCACTTAAATGCCCACTTAGCTACTGAAATAAATACTATAAATATTTGTTTATTGTTTAAAGAACAGCACTCATCTGCCTTTTGACCACCAATAAAGATCCTTAAGGAACTGAGGCATCCAGAGTCTTTTCTAACTAATAACAAACATTCATATCACTACAAATTTCCTAGGGACTAACTCCATCTTTATCAGGACAGGACAACAACACTGATCCTCAAAACATCCTTATCAGGATGATAATGGTTTAAAAGACCTCCTTATCAGGATGATGCTACATAATATGAGAGTTTGAAAACCAAAAGCTTCTTTATCAGGACTACCGCTCACACAGAAGGAATGCAGCTTATATACGAACACCTTCTTTAAGGAAAAACTTAATATAGCAAAAACTACAAAACATCCTAAATAGCACATGCCAAAACTTGCTCATCATGAAACTAGCCAGAACAGGAATGCCCTCTGTAGGATGAGCGAAACCCAACAAAAAGACTACTAAACGTCCTTATTAAGATGAGTTACAGCTTGTTTTTCTAGGAACTAGCCGCAGTCCTAACACACTTCTTGATTTTTTGGGACTGTTATTTGTGCAGTTTGTTGTATCCTTCAGATCTGGATCGCTAAGCATATTGTGACCTAGGTCAGCTGGTTCCTAATACACCAAGGATCCTACAGGTTTTATTTAGCTTGTATGCAGCAAACATGGTAAATGCTTACTAGACCATTTGGAGCATCCTTGCCTAATCTCTGCTTGCACATTCAGAGATATTCAGAGAGTGGCAAAATGGGTCATCATACTGGTGTCAACATATCATACTGGTACATGGAACACTGGTCACCCTGGACAGCAGAACTGCCAGATCATACCTGAAATCTTCAATAGTGCCGGAAGGATAGGGTAAAGGCAGTAGCTGCCCTAGGTGCAAAGTGTTAGAGGGTGTGATCAGGCAATTCCATTCACTCTTTAGTAATAGTGTATACCAGCCCAAAAAGCCAGTATTGAATCTCCAGTCATTTGTGAGTGCTGTAGGGCTCCACATGTGGTCTGTTTTTTTTTTTCTTTTATTTATTTTATTTATTTATTGACATTTGTTAACTGGGTTTGTCCAACTGGGCTTATGGCCCATTTTCAGTGGAGACCCGAGGAGAAAACCCCAGCAGTACATTTTTAAACAAGTACAATTTTAAACAATATTGATATAATAGCAGTTATAGCAAAAAGATTCACACATGTTGGATTACATGCATAAAGTTAAAGTTGCATTAAAAAGAAGCTTAGTAATAATTTTACATTGATATAGTTCAATAGGTCAACAATAAAATGTTTTTGTTTGTATAAAATTATGCAAATGCATTGTATACACATTGGAGAGAGAGGTGTAATGAGGTACTAAGTATGGACTGTTTAGGGTACATAAAGGGAAGGAAGACTAGGTGGGGTCATGGCAAGGGCAGGTCCTGGAATTGAGAAAATAAACTTTTAGTTAATTTTTAAAGTGTGAGGTGTGGGAGATTGAACGTAAGTCAAGAAGAAGTTTGTTCAAAGCATGGGCAAGGGAGTGTTTGTAGAGTAGTTTGCCTACTGACCTTTTTGGGTGGTAGACATCAAGTAATTGTTGGTTAAAAGTACGGAGGGTCCGGGATGGGATGTAGATGGAGACTAAGGAAGATAGAGATGGACAGAAGGAGGTTTTATAAAAAATAGAGTGTAGCATATGAAATTCATAAGATAGCAGAAATTGGGGAAGTTCAAGCCATTGAAGAGAGTTTAAAGAAATGCAGTGGTGTGAGTTGTATGGGGAGTTAGTAATGAATCTGGCTATTTTATGGTAAGTCTGTTGGAGATTGTTTAGAGTGGAGGCCTGGATATTGGTAAGAACTGGGGCGGCGTATAAGAGGGAGGGGAGGAGGAGTGCCTGGCCCAGGGTAAGTCTAGATTCAGGGGTTAGGAATTTTTTGTTCCGATATAGCAGACCTAGTTTCTGTTTTTTTTTTTTATACACTGGAGTATGTGTAGGTTGAACTTTAGTTCATCATCGATAATGACCCCTAGGAGTTTGGTGTGGGTGTCAGGTTGGATAGTTGTATTGTTAGAAGATGTAATAAAAAATGAGGTTTTGTGATGAGAAAGAGAACGGGGAAGGAAAAGTAGGAGTTTGGTCTTTTTGGGATTTAGGATCATTAGGTTGTGAGAGAGCCATTGTTCAGTGGATAGTAGGGCTTGTTGGGTCAGAAAGTGTAGTTCAGGAATGTTATTTGAGATGGATATAAGTGTAGAGTCATCAGCATACTGAATAAGGGAGGATTTTTTGCATGAGGTGTAAAGATCATTTTCTCAGCTGTGTAAGGTGGTACAGGATTACAGAAATGGGACCTGATTTCATCTGTATTTCAGTAGCACCCTTTTTTTGGTTCCCCAGCCATGTTAAGAGGTGCCAAAAATTTCCTTCTAGAAAGGACCTACATAGGGTTGTAACACCCACTGCCTGAACTGAATGATCAATTGCATTCAAGGCAGGTGCTATCTGTGGGGCATTAGCATGGGTAACAACCTCCATGAAATTATAGCAGACCACTCTGGTAACATGAGATTCGTGCACTGCTTGGAGTTCTGAAGCATGAACAGTGCACTCTAGAGCATCATAGATGTGTAGGAGAACATATGCATAGTGCCAGTGACATGCAGCAGAAGCCATCTATTTCTGATGAAACTGATGCACTTGTGCACACCATAGGGATTCATTGACTAAGACAGATTGCCAACTCATTAGCAAACAGAAGTTGCAAGCCAGCATTTATCAGTAGCTTTTATGAATGATCCAACATTTTGTAAGTCAAAATGTATATCAAAAAAAAATAAGCAACAAACATATTTCTGCAGCTTGAATCACATTCTGCAGACACAGAAATCAGCAACTCCATAGGAGATAGTCTACAACAGCTAGTATTCTGCATTAATATGGTACAAGATATATTAGCAGTATTACACATATATGATTATGTCCTTGTACAATGACTCCTATAACAGTATGACTCCTAGGTTGACTAGTAAGTAGCATTACTCATGCAGGTACATATAGCTGTGCCCTACAGCACATATGCTTCTGATCATATACCACCTGAGTAGGGGATGGCAACTCACTGACACAGGACCGCCACCTCCTCAGCATCATCCAGGCAGCCCTATGCTGTGTTACACCACTGTGGTGCCTCATGCTATGCATAAGTAAACAATGGCAAACAAAACAGATGGAGGCATCTGTGCTGCCCTGCAAACAACACTCATACACAACTATGGAGTGATCCCCTGCAACCCATATATTGAATCCCCCTGCCAGAGGTACAGCTACAGAGAACAGCCAAAATGTTTCCCCTGCCATCACATTCAATCTCAAATGCAATTTATATATATATATATATATATATATATATATATATATATATATATATATTTATATAGGTCTATATTAGATCAGCGAATGCTTAAAAAAGCGAACGCTGATTGATCAAACTTATGTAAGTGAAAGCTTAAAATATTGAAGCAACAGAAACCCAATTGTTTTCCTAGGGAAAGAATTTAGTTGTCTGTTTCTGTTGTTTTGGTATTTTCAGTGCTGTGGTGGAAAGTTACGGGTCGGGTTCAGGTAAGTGTGCAATTGTGTGGATGTGAGTATTAGGGCGGGTTAGGGTGCGGGTTAGGTATGTGTGCGATTGTGTGGACGTGAGGGTTAGGGCGTGTTAGGTGAGTTAGGGTTAGGGAGTGAGTGAGGTGAGTATAGTTTAGTGTAGGGTTAGGTGTCAGATTTTAGGTGTATGTCTGTGGATTGCTGTTTGTTTGGTGTGCTTGTGTTGTGTTTATGTGTTTTGGATCAGCGATTTTTTTTTCCTAGGAAAAAAATTACTGTTCTGACAGTTCGGGATTATAAGCTTTTGCTTACATAAGTTTGATCAATCAGCGTTCGCTTTTTTAAGCATTTGCTGATCTAATATAGACCCTATATATATATATATATATATATATATATATATATATATATATGTATATATATATATATATATATATATATATATATATATATATATATATATTTATTTATTTATTTTTATATATATATATATATATATATATATATATATATATTTATATATATATATATATATATATATATATGTTCCCAGAATACACTCCGTCAAATATATCCAGATACAGAACAACACACTCTGGATCTCTTTGCAGTACATTTTTAAACAATATTTTGTTTACTTTTGCCAAATGATAACAGTAGGAATAAAGTACTAGAAAATATGAAACATTAAGAAAACACAGTATTCACAATGAACTATAACAACTATATACACTATATACATACAAAAATGATTGGATTTCAGGCATGTTGATGAAAGGAAAGACAAAGCCTGTATTTATAATATACCACTTGAACAGTGTAAGTGTCTCCCACATTTGTATAAAGGAACAACAGGTGTATAGTGGAAAGCATTAAGGCTGAAGTTTGAACCTTGAATATTTTTAGATTATAAAATTTAAAATGCCCTTTGAAATTGTTGGCCATCAGTATTTTTTTTATTGTAGTTTGTCAAAAAAATATTTGATATATTGCAATGCCATTTCTACAAAATCATTCAAATTTAGAGATTTGAGGTTCATTCACTTCTTATTGATGTAAAATTTTATACCCATAAAGGGAATATTAGAATCACTGGATCTCTAGTATGTTTCTTATTAGGTAGTACATGCAGTATAGAAAATTTCAAGTTATTATATCCATAAAAGTTTAATTTGGAGTTTAGGGTTAACCATAAGTTTTTAGAAAACTTGCATTCCCATAAAATGTAAAGTTAATAATTTAAAAATGTTAATTAAGGGAATATATTTTTGACTTGTACAAAATATCTTAGGTAAATCATAATTTTCCAGATTAAAAAATGTTTAGTAGACCAAAATGAGCTACTGAGTCACTGAGTCACTAGGAAATCACATATTTGTTTTGGAATTTATATGTGTTTGAGATGGCTTCCTCTGAATTTAAGGTTGACCAAAGGGTGGTAAAGGAATGGTGCATTACTGATAGTTTGGGGTAATTGAGGAAATTCAGATAAAAATGGTTCAAAATTTGATTTATGAGTATCATATAACCTTTTGGAATATTACATTTGACTCAGATTTGTTCAACATAACATGATGTGGTAAAAAAAGAAATATTGGATTAATCTTTGACTCGGGGAAGCTAGACAATCTAACATTTTGTTGTTCAATTTAATATTGGATTTTCGATTTAAGATAGATCAAGAGCTGAATCTAAATTTAAAATTCTTAGCAGATATTTAAAGAGAGGAAAGGATTAATTATAACCTATTGAACATTAAATTGTTTTAAATCTTTAAGCATTACAAATGGAATCACTAAGGGTTTATACAGACAAGTCTTTTAATTTATTTGCCTATATTTTTATCCATGCTGGAGACCATATATTAGAATGAAAATTATATGAGGCAATATGAAATTGTCTATTGGCATTTATAATTAACTAACAGAAATATAAATCCAGTAGGTTTACTCCTCCATTAGTCTTAGAAGCAGTCAGTTTATTGTAAAATATGAAGACAAACAAACCGGCTCCAAATAAACATGGACTAACTTTATTAAATTACTGGCACTGATGACAAACTTTGACTTCCACATTAAATGTTTCCTCAGGTCAAATGCAAACAATAACATTATGCAGCTTATTTAACATACAAAATCACATGATGCCCACATGATCATGTTAAAACACATCTGTTTACATTTTTGCTGTAGCAGAAGCAGTTTGAGTACAGGTTTTGCACTAAGTGCCTCATTTAAACCAAGATATGCATTTGCATGCAGTTCATTTATCCATTTGTATTTCATGTTTTCAGTTTTGGTCTCAATATCTACACTTCTAGCAAATATATGTAATTGTAAAACTATAAAAGTGAAGTGATATTTTCTCCTTCAACCTCAATGTGTTTATACAAAGCATTGGCTTACAAATGTCTTCTTATTTGTGATAAAAGACTAAAAATTTTATTTTTCAGTTTAGTTTGCTTTACCAACATAATATATGGCATTGAAGGATGAAAGATATACAACATTTTTGCTCTGCAAGTAGCATATACATTTAAATAATATATTTTGTTTGTAAATGCATGTACAAAAATGTCAATACTTCCTATAAAGATATATGTGTGTGTGTGTGTTTGCAAAATGAATGATTATAACACAGTAATCTACCTTTTTATGGCAAATTTTGGTATTTAAGAATATGTTTGTTGTTCATTATAACATTTTTTTTCCTCTGGATTAGGAGCCTTCCTATTGCAAAAGTATGGTATATTTTCTATACATTTTCTAGCTAAGCTCTCCAAATCTCCTATTAAATGACAATGTATTTCTTATTATTTCTTTTATTCTATTAGTATGTTTATTATATATAAGTACATATCTAACTGTTCTTTTTCTATCACCATATTACTGTACTTCCTTGACAGTACTATCTGAATAAACATCTCTACCCTTTCCATAGCATTCTTGTATAACCTGTTGATATTGTACAACCATATCTTCATGTCTGCATCCTCCTACCTTAGCATCTGATATCACTTCAAGTAATTGATTATTAATAATACTATCATCTGTGTTGAGTCTTGCAACTCACATCATTTGGCCCATAGGAATATTGGAAAACATAAATGGATGCATACTCATTATGCGTAAAAGAGTATTCTTTTTCACATTTTTTATATACAGATGTACTCGAGCTGCCAGCATGCAATGTTAATAATTTAGTATCTAAAAAATAATCTCATCAAATGAATAAGAAACTTTAAACTTTAAAAAATATACAGTAGATATAATATACTGAATGACAAATGTAATTCTTATTGATTTCCATCCCATACCATAAATATATCATCTATAAAACTCTTATAAACTAAAACTTTGTTGTATATATTCTTTTGTAAAAAAAATGAAATAATTTTCCGAGATGGCCAGCACAATACTTGCATCAGTAGCAGCTACCAGGGTGCCCTTTGCCATACCCTTCTTTTGCAAATATAAAAAAACATTGTTTGTAGGTAAAAACATTATTAGTTAATATTATATCAAAAATGGTATACATGGAACTGATGTCAGAGCTTCTTAAAGACATATACATAATTAAAAACATTCTAATGGAATCGACACCAAACTCATTAGGTATAGTGGTAAATAAGGGATCTATATTCAAAGTAACAAGCATATAATTAACATAATTTTGATTCTGACCCAATCATATTATTGTGTTAAAAAATCAAAATTATCCTTAGTAAAACATTTTGATGTTCTCAAAATACCTTTCTATTTTCCCCACTAGATATTCCAGTAGCAGTTATGTTACCCAACCCCTAGCCAAGAGAATTGTAGGAGATACATACTGACTTTGGTGCCCAAATAAATTTACTAAGAGAGAGGGTGATGTTATTTCAGAGTTTGTTTGTTTTTTTTTTTTTTTTTTTTTTAGATTTTTTTGGGGAGGAGATCATCATCTGAAAAGAATTCTAGGAAATATATTAATTTTTGCAATAACTATTTTTAAATGAAAGGAAAAAGTAAATGTAACCATCTTTTGATATCACTTTGAATATATGACCAAGTTTTAATAATTATTGGCTTTGTAATTAAGGGCTGAGTCTTGATTAAAAGTTATCCTTAGATATCTTAAAGAAGTATTGATGTGTAACTGTTATAAACTGATATTTTTTTTATTTTACTGCTTTCCTTCAGGTGGAATAGATGTAACTTTTGCATGTTTAGTTTAAAGTTTGAAAATTTGGAAAACAAATTTACTGTATCCAGAATTTTTGGAATAGCAGAGTTGGGCTTTATAAGGTAAATATTTAAGTGATAAGTGTAAGCAGTTAGCAGACTATTTTAGTGTATAAGGTTTGGTAAAAGTGTGGTAAGGCATATGAGAGTACAGTAAAAAGAGGTTCAATGTATACACTGAAATGATAGGGAGATAGTGGACAGCCTTGTCTAACTCCATTTTTATGCATATGGGGTACAATTTATTTATATATACCCTAGTGGATGGCTTATTTACAAAATTTGAATATAATCTTTAAATTCTTTAGGAATGCAGATACAAAGTTGAGGAGTATTCTGTTGAATGCTTTAGAAGCATTTATTGCTAGAGTAAAAACATCATATATATTGTGACAGGTTAGAGTTTGTAAGCATTCTGGGGCAATGTGTGATTATTTACTTGTCTATTGGGTGAGATGCCTGACTGAAAGGGAGATAAAATTAAAAAGAGGCTAGATATGCGTCTATAAGCAAGTATGGATATGCAGATTTTTATGTGAATATTAATTAAAGCTATATTCCAATAGTTTGAGAGGTCAGTAAGACTTTTATTTGGTTTAGGGAGCAGGATAGTTTTTGATTGATTTAAATAGGGATCTGAGATACCATAATACCATTATTAGTGACATTATTGTAGTGTTTAAGAAGTATTTTTAATAGTGGCTTGAAAGCATTTATATAAATCTAATGTAAAACCATCTAGGTTGGCTAATTTTTAATTTTTATGTATACTGATAAACTGTAGAGTTTCTGAAATTTGAAGAGTTTAGCTAAGGCTTCCTGTTGTATTGAGTTTATATTTGTAAACTTGAACAGGTTTAAATTGGAAAATTCAGCAATGGTGTAAGATTCATTAGTATCATTACAAAGTTGGGCATAAATATTACTAAAAATGAATTGATCTTCTATAGTCTATATTCTTTTTTAAGTTCAGATGTAGATGGAATGACTGATTTTTTTATTATTCTAGCTAGTAGTTTTGAAGAGTTCTGTGCCCACTCTGGGTACATTGTTAACATTTTGATTCAAAACATGATAGTTGTTCTTGATATAGTAGGTTCAGTTCTTTTTAAATATTTTAAATCTGTGATTCAGTTTCTTTCTAGCAATTAGTAGATTGCATTGTTTATAAAGCAAGTCATTTAGCTTTAAGGTTATTTTCCTTTTGCTTAAAATGTTTATTAAATGATGCTTTGGTGATTAGGATTCCACTTATATGTGCTTTTAAAGCAGCCCATTGTTCATCAAGTTTAATTTGCACTTTATGTATATCAGTATAGAATTTTTCAAGCACAGAGTTTATTTCCATTTTATGTCTGCTTTCTGGAGTAACCAGTAATGTAAAGTCCATCAAAAAATCTGTATTTTTTATTATTTTTGGTTTATCCCAGTCAAGACATAAAAGAATGTTGGAATGATCAGAGGAATATCTGGACTAAGTAATAAAATTTGTTATGACATAGCTTAGCTTGTCTAATAGTAGAAAAAAGTCAATTCTTGATCAAGATTTGTGGCACCTAGAGTTGAATGTGGATTTATGGTTGGAATGGTGTGGATTCTATATTTTAGACCAACTGCTAAGTGAAAAATGGACACTGAGGCAAAATTATTTTCAGGTTTAGGTTTGTTTGTATTGTCAAGAACTGAATTCCAGTCTCCAGCAATTATAGGTTCATAGGTTCATAGGTAGGTACTAGGCTATTGGCCCTAGGGCCTATATAAGCCTAGCCAAAAGGTACCCTGGCTTTCGCCACCCAAGAAAATTATTTTCCTGTCCCCCTGTTGAGTACAGCCACAGAAGTGATCCCTGGAGTGAATTTCCTATCTCCCATCCAATCATCACGATTTTTCTTGAAGAGTGCTAATGAGGAGATTTGTTTGATATAGATAGGTAGCTTGTTCCAGCGTATGAGAAGTCTCTGGGACAGGAATCTATCCCTCCAGCATGTTCTGTTTATTGTGGTGACAAGGTTTAGGTCCCTAGAACATGTAGCTCGGAGGGATTGGGATTTCTTTAAGTGGAGCATGTCCAACAGCTCTGGGTTTGACATAGCTTTGTATGTTAGGCAGAGATCGCCTCTGAGTAGGTGACATGCAATGGAGTAAAGTTACAGTTTTTGAGACGGTCTGCATAGGGCATCTGTTTGAGGCCAGTAATCCTCTTTGTGAGGTATTTCTGTGGCCTTTCCAGTTGTTGTAGAGGTCTTATGAGGTACATACCAAAAGGCAAGTTGTACTCTATAATGGGTCTAATGAGTGACGAGTAGAGGGAAACAGTGACCTCTTTTTTCTGGATGAGAAACTTGTGATGAGGTGTGCCATGTAGAAGGATTTCCTGACTACTGTGGCGATGTGATTATCAAAGGAGAGACTACTGTCTACCTGTGTCCCAAGGTCTCTTATCACACTTTCTGTGTCAAGTAGACTACCGCCTATGTGGTAGTTCATGGGTACAGAGTTTTTACCAAAAGGGATGACAATAAACTTTTTGGCATTGAGCTTGAGGCCATGGCTTTGACACCAGCCAGCTGTCTCAGTGAGGTCCTTTTGTAGGACATCCACATTGTTAGGAGTTTTGATTATGACTCCTAGTTTGCAGTCATCTGCAAAATTCATTAGCCAAAAACCTTCTGTGTTAGCCTGTACTTCAAAGAAGTAAATACCAAACAGGAGAGGACTGAACCCTGTGGTACTCCACTTGTCACTGGTCTGAAGTTGGATTTGGAGTCTGCTACTTTCACAGTGTGGGTTCTGTCAGTGAGCCAGTTGGCAACCCATCTTGTGACATAGGGATTTATACCTAGTTTAGTAAGTTACCTATAATTCCAGAGTGGGGGGGGAGGGGTCAAAAGCCTTGGCAAGATCTGAATAGGCTGTGTGAACCACCTTACCCTCATCTACAGCTTTGGTGGCCACTTCAAAGAAGTCTATCAGGTTTAGGAGACATGATCTGCCTTTTACAAACCCAAACTGGGTGGGGTGCAGAGTATGGAGATTACCAATGTCATTCTTTATAAGTTCCATGATGATACACTCGATAGCCGTCACCAAAGGCGAAACTTAAACCCTGCTCCCCATCAGTTGACAACCTACCCTACTATTTCCTGCAGATTTCCTCTGAACCTCTTGCCTATCCTGTATCTATCTTGATCAACCAATCAATTTCTGAATCCTATGTGCCCACTTTATGGAAAAACTTCTTTACTTTACCCATTCACAAAGGTGGTAACTCCTCAGACATATCTAACTTCAGACCAATTGCCATATTCTCTCCTCTCTCCAAAATCCTAGAGAAATGCATTCACAAGCAAGTAATGCATTACCTTCACCAGGAAAACCTTCTCACACCCACTCAGCATGGATTCCGTCCCAAGCATAGTACAACTACTGCACTAATATCCTTCATCAACACAGTCTCCCTTGCTTGTAATAACAATAAACTTGTCTCATACCTATTCCTTGACCTTTCTAAAGCCTTTAACACTGTCTCTCACCCTCTCCTCCTTGACAAACTCACTGACTTAAACTTTTCTTCCCCTTCTATCTCCTGGTTCTCCAGCTATCTCTCTACCCGCTGGCAATCAGTTAAATGGCTCTCTGCCCTATCCTGCCCTCTCACTGTACAAATGGGTGTCCTCCAAGGGTCCATTCTCAGACCCCTACTCTTTAATATTTTCACCAACTTACTCTACTCCTCTTGTCCCCAGTCATCTCTTGTGCAATATGCTGATGACTCCACTGTTATAACCATTGCTGACAACCCAACTGACCTCCACTCAACTACCCAGGCATTTTTCCACACCATTGAGACATGGCTTAATGATAACAAACTAATACGTAATCCAAAGAAAACTAAGCTCCTACTCCTCCTCCCCAAAAACCTCACCACACTCAAAAGTACATTTACCATTTTATCTAGCAACAACACCACCATCTCAGCTGAACCTAGTACTAAATTCCTAGGTGTCACAATAGATGATCAGCTTAAGTTTGATCTACATATTACTAACTCTTTAGAAAAAAATCATCCGAAACTTGGACACCTTTTCCGCAACAAGAAATACTTAACCAACACAGCCCGAAAAACTATCTCTCATGCTTTACTACTTCCAACACTCCTATACAGCTGTCACATATTCACAAATCTAAACTCTACACTTATTTCCAAACTTGAAACTACCTACAACAAGGTCGCCAGATTTGCAGCAAACCAAACCTACAAGTCACACCACTGCTTAGCACTTCAGCAACTAGACTAGCTAGAATTCCCTCATCTGCTCCAACTATATAAACTACAAATCATTCACTCCATCCTCTATCTACCCTCCTTCTGCCCCAGCATCTCCTCCATCATATCTAAATATTCCCCTGCTAGGCCTCTATGCAGCTCAGACCAAAAATTATTACACATCTACAAACCCAAAACCAAAATAGGATGTCTTCTCTATAACTATAACCCAGCTACATCCTGAAACCAAGTCCCCTTGGAAATAAAGTCCCTTCACCATAGCAAGAGTTTCAAATTAGCCATAAGAAAATACCTCAAAAAATGGTCTTGCCACTATAGCCATCCACTCTGAAACCACTACCCTTCTACCTATTAAAGCACCTCTAACCTTGTACTCCTACCTCTTCCACCACTTCCCTTCCTCTCTCTCTAACCAATCTTGATCCATTCAGCTCCAAAATAACCTACTTTATCTAGTCTGTTCAAAAGGTCACCTCTACTCTCTTTCCCTTATATCTTCAACTAGCTATCTGAATATTTATTTTCTTTTCTAAACTCCAAAACAGCTAGGTACTATTCATTTAAAGGGATATGTAACTGGTTTCAAAATCATTTCCTGGCTATTAATTTATTTTGTACAAAGCAGTTAAAATGATATTGTAACAAGTCTCATATTCTTCTGCTGATGGTTAATACTTTGTTTTTAAAATTGTATTCCCTGAAGAGCTTTTCTCCCCAGGTCTCTGCTGAAAAGAGCCTAAAGCTGATTGTTAATACTTCGTTTCTAAAATTAAAATTGTTTTTCCCTTGGTAGGTTTTCTCCGCAGGTCTCTGCTGAAAATGAGCCAAAAGATCAGTCAGACTAACCCGGTTAACAAATGTAAAATAAATAAAATAAAAAAATAAATAGCCTTGCAGACCAGGCTCGTCAGGCTAATGGGGTGGTAGTTCCTGGGTTCCGTGGTGGCTCCCCCTTTGTGCAGTGGGATAACTGTCGCTGTGTGCATTCAGTGGGCACACAGCCCGAGGTGAGGCTATGACTGAACATGGTACTTAGGTGGGGTGCCAGTTTGTTCTGTAGTTCATGTAGAATGCAGCCTGGGATGTTGTCAGGTCCCATGGATGCTGTGTTCTTGGCTTTGGAGAGTGTGTTTTTTACCTGTGCAGCCATGATTACAGGAACTTTGCATTCTTCCGGTATAGAGATGGGCCCTTTAGGGGATTAGAGGGGGTAAAGTTAGCACTGAACCTATCTTCCAGGATGTTGGCAATATCAGTTGGTTCGGTATATTTAGTGCCATTGTGCTGTAACTCAGAACAGATCTGAGTGTTGCCATTGATATTCTTGACATAGCTATAGAATGCTTTGTGGTTGTCTTTAGAATTAGTGGCGATTTTGTTTTCATAACTAGCTTTGCAGGATTTTATGAGGGATCTCAGCTTCTTACTGAGGCTGACCAGGGAGTTCTGCCAATCATGGGATTTTACTCTTTTCTGCAATAGTTTCTTTCTTCTGTTGTAGAGTTTGTTTATGGCAGGGGACCACCAGATTGACTGCCCTTTTTTGGAGGCTAGCATCTTGGTTCTGTTAGGGATTGCATGATCCATGCACTCGTGTAAGTACTTATAAAGTGCATTTGTGTAGGATTCAGCAGTCGTACCTTTATTGTCCGTCAGCATGGGTGTCATGAAGTTTACCACTTCTGTCTTAATAAGCATGAAGTTGGCATTGGAGAAATTTTTTACGGTGGTTTCCCTAATGGGGGGTGGGGGCAGGATGTGGATGCATAGGGTAATTAGCTTGAGGTCAGATCTGGCCAATGGTGTGAGCTCTGGTGTGGAACACTGGTTGCCCATGTTGGTAATGACCAGGTCTAGGATATTGCCGCCCCTGGTGGGTGTGTGGATAAGTTGATCCAAGGCGTTGGAATTTATGAATTCCAAAAAATGTTGAGCACAAGAGTTGGTACATGAGTAGTTTTCCCAGTTAATGGTGGGGTAGTTGAAATCGCTCATTATTAGAGTTAGGTTGTACCCTAATATTTTCCAGTGTATCAAGAAATGAGGAGTGGGAATCCTGGGGCATGGCGGGGGATCTGTAGCAAGCTACAATTTGGATTGTGGTCTTGCCCAGAGTTAGTTGCACTTGGATAATCTCGAATGCATTATGCTGAGCAACTAGCCTGGAGGTGTGGAGATCCTTAATGAATATGGACACACCTCCCACCTTTAGTGTTTAGGTCTAGGGTAGGTGGTCGAAAGGTGTGGTATGGATTATAGCCTGGTAATGCAGGTGTGCTCTCTGGAGCCTTGAACCAGGTCTCTGTCAATGCACAGATGTTGATGTTCTCCATTTTAAGGAGTGCCTCGAGTGAGTGCATTTTAAGCTTTAGACTTCTAACCTTGAGTAGCATTACCCTCAGATTTTGCTTGCTTGTACCTGTTACAGTGGTGAATTTGTCATTTGAACCTTGCCTAAAAAAGGCACTATAGGGGTGGCAAGAGCCTTAGCCAGTATCCGAAATCCCAAGGGCGACAGGTGTGGGCCATCTCTGGCAAAGCATCGTGGTTTGTCGATCATGTCATCCCGGGCAGACAAATACTGGATCCCCTTAGAATGACACTAGAAGCATAGCCAATTGTTGAAGTCAATCATTTTGTCCTTGTACTGTGGTATCATTCTGGGTGATGGCAGAATGCTATTCAAAGCTAGGGTCATACATGCCTGTGCTACAAGATCGGACAGCTCCTTCATGTCTCTTTTCATGTAGTCCAGAGAGATATGTCTCAGCTCATTCACACCAACATGGACAATGACAGAGTCATATTTGTACTTGTTGTGGAGTGACCTGAGTGAGTGCATTATGTGGCAGATCCTGACACCTGACAGGCAGGTGACAGTAACTTTTTCCTTGTTTAGCCTGGTGAGTGGAACATCAGTGTGCCTGACTATAGAGTCACCAGTAACTAGAGTGCTGGGTACGTTGTTATGCCTTATGGGCTGTGTTTGAGTGGCACACTGAGTTTGTGGGCTATGTGTCATTTGGTTTGTGATGGGGGTGCAGGTTGCTTGCATTTCTGCTTTGGAGGTCCCTGTTGCTTGGCAGATTTTTGCTGAGAGCCTCCATGAATGTAGGTGTGTGTTTTGTATTTCTATGTGTGTGTTTTGTTAGTGTAGGTTTTGAGGGACTATGTGATGAGTGTGGTGTGGTGAAAGTGTTTACCTTCTCCTCGCGACTGTCTAGTCCAGTCTTGGGTGAAGAGAGCTTTGCTTCCAGTTTGGCTAAATAAGTGCATCCCTCACAGGTTGTAGTGTTGGGTGGTAGGAGGAGAGGGTTGTCTTGTGTACATGAGGCAACTGCTGCATTGCCCCAAGATGCCCAGATTCTTCAGGTAGACAGGAGAAAACACCGGAAGCTGACCCTTAGACATGCCTGGATAGGTGCTTATTTATTAAGAAATAAAAACTGTTTTCCTCTAGACGAGTGAGGAAAATTGAGTGCTGTAGTAATCTGTAGCTTATTTAGTGCTTACAATGAGTTCTGAATAAGTGCTGAGCTCAAAGAAACAGATTTGAGTGCTAAAACTAAAAAATGGCTAGTTCTAAGAAACAAAATTAAGCTAGAAGACTTCCCTCCAACACAGAAAGGCCTGCAGGCTCAGAAGCTTACAAACAGTCCTGGATACAGCAAATCTGTATCTGGACTAAACTACTTACAGGAAAGGCAGGAAACAAGCTTAGAATTTTTTTTTTGTAAAGTGGAAAGGGGAAAGGAGGAGCAGAAACTAAGTGGTTTGGCCTTCTGAAATGTTCTCCCTGGATTAGGTAGAATGAGGTAATGTCACTAGATTGGAAGGAGTGTCCCGGATCCAATTTATAGTAGGGGCGGGCAACTGCAAACCCACCAAGTATACGATCATGATACCAATAGGGAGGGAGGGTGGGAAACAATATGATACACTGCTTGGCAGGAAATCAGAACAAAAAACCCAAACAGATGCTTAATAAATATAGACAGTTTCCAGTTAATACCTCACACACAGTGAAACTAGCTAGAAATGTATGCAGCAGACAATAAAAGTGCTAGAAATAACTCATAAAAATAAGCAAAAAACAGGATACTTAATGTTATATATCACAGATCTGTTTGCTCTGTGCCCGTCCTCCGATTACCTCAGTGTGAAATGGCAGAAACACTCATAAGTTAACTTCTTAAGTAACAGAAAGTTGAAACCTGAAACAACTTTAAAAAAAGCTCGAAAGAACCAATGAGGTACTTACTCCAAGCCATAGTCCAGGTAACCCCAATCAGCCAATGACCATAAACACTCCATTCTCACTGAAATGCAGAATGACTCTGGCTAAACTAAGATGGCTTTGAACATGTGCTCAGACACACAGCCTCCACAACAACTAGGCCCAAAACACAAGCCTGAATATGGACAATGCTACAAATACCCACACTACTTAGGTAGAAAAAAGACTGCAGAAATGTTTATCACAGCATAAAAGCAGCAGTGAGCCTTTAAATGCAAGTTTTAAACAGATAAAGGAGTGAGGAGACTCTAGAGAAAGCTTTTGACTGCAAACAAGTTATATGATACACTCCTTGGCAGGAAATCAGAACAAAAAACCCAAACAGATGCTTAATAAATGTAGACAATTTCCAGTTAATACTTCACACACAGTGTAACTAGCTAGAAAAGTATGCAGCAGATAATAAAAGTGCTATAAATTACTTGTAAAAATAAGCACAAAACAGGATACTTAATGTTATATAACACAGATCAGTTTGCTCAGTGCCCTTCCTCCAATTAGGTCAGTGTGAAATGGAAAAGCAATCAGCCCTCCCAAGTCTTTAACCCAGAGCCCAGTACACCATAGTCAGAGTGATGTACCATTAGGGTTGCTATTACATGAATGAACTTTTCAAAGTTTGAATGTCATATGGTTTACACCATATAATCAAACTTTCAAAAGTTTGAAGGTTAGGTGTAATGGCGCCGTACGGTGCAGCATGGGAGAATTTCCCTTTTCTGCACTGAAGTGTGATCTTGGAGTTGGTATATTTAAGTAGGGGGGTGTGGGAGGTGCAGGAGAGCTTGCCCCCCCCCTGCTCAGAGCATTAAGGTAAGTTTTATTTTTTTTTATGTTTTGTTGTATATTCAAAATTTCAAACTTTGATTATATGTTGTCGAACATATGGGATTCAAAGTTTTGAAACTTTGAATATATAATATAGATCCGTACCACTACACCATGAAATACTATTCATTTTTAAATTTATTAGGAATATAGTGAATTTCAGAGACAAATTCTGCCTGGGCATAGCATGGGGCATAAAGGTCTAGGGGGAAACTAGGTTTATCTCATGTGGCATGTCTGCTTAGTAAACAACACCATCTACTTTGATCATACATCACAGAATTTATGATTTGTTCATGGAATGATGTTTTGGCTATGATGGCCACTCCAAGCTTGTCTCTTGACTTGTCTGCAGCCACACTACATTTTAGCTATATTTTGTTCTTTATCACATCCCTTGTTCAGATCTATAGAAAATATTTTCAGAAAATATGGAAAAGGAGTTTTTTTTTTAACAGGATTGTAAACCTATACATGCCAGGATTCCATGTTGGAGGTCATAGGGTTTATTTTTTTAAATATCTATACATGTGATTTATATACTTATCTGTTATGTGTAGTTTTGTCATGAATAAGTTAGAAAGTTTGTGTAGGATGTTTAGAATTTAATATATAATCTTTGCTTTGTCATATCAACTACAATTGGCAAGAAGTATATGATATGTAGAAAAAATAACAATAATTATCTGGAAAGTTAAACATATAAACCAGCATGCCAGGTGGTAACAATAGGAATAGGAAAAAATGATATCTTTTCTCCCTATCCCCTTGGCCTAACTTCAAACTCCTTACCGCTAGAAGAGGAAAGATTGGATTGAAAATTGTTTCATACAATAGCTGTGGATGGCATAAGAATATTATCAGTGTTTTTACCCACAATATATACAATCTAGTTAAAAGCTCTAAAATCAAACAGGAAGATTAATCTATCAGAATAAAGATAGTACTCATACTGCCTAACCATTGCTTTTTAATCTCAGATATCAAACTTTGATGGCTTTCATCTCCAAATGCACATAACTATTTAAATGAACTGTTTAGTAGCTAAAACAAAGAAATTATTAAAAAAAGATATTTATTATTGTGCGCATTACCCATAATTTGTAAATGTGCTTTCATAAAATGTACGTGCTTATCTTTTTGTTGTTTGAAGGAAAAACAAAGTATTTTTCTTTATTTAAAAGCTCCTAAACACATTTATTATTTTATTTTAACAACAGGTAATTAAAATAAAGTCAAAGGAAGATAGTTTTCATGTACAGCTCCCCCATGTTACATTAATTAGAAAGGAAGGTTAGCAATATATATGTCTGTCTGTCCAAAAATGGAAACTGATATGAGCAGTACAACATTCCTTAGTAAAGGGAGGCAAATTATGGACCACCTGAAGATGGTGATGTATTCACACTTTCCACTTCTGTCAAGAGAAGCATGAATCCCATCCCAAAATGAAACCATTCATCTCGTCCATGGCTGTCATCTCAAAATGTATAGGTATGAAATTTTGCATGTAGTAAAATTCTGATAAGTCAATGTGAAGCTGTAAATCTGAATAATTTATAGAAGAGATTTTCTGTTTCTTGCACATCTGAAACTGCATATCTGCTGCCATCAAGAGGGCTGTTGTATCAAATATTCCATTTGCAATGGAAGGTTTACAGTGACTTTTATTTTGTATCCTTTCCAATTAAAGTCACATTTTCTTTTGGAGGCTGACATTATTTTATTTAGAGAACATCTTGATAGTTTAGTAGTTTAACATAGATCTGCCTAGGATGTTTTTCCAGCTGAGATTTCCTAAATGCCCAATGTATTCTCTCAGTGTTACTGACATTATGTCGATCATTCAGAAGGACTTTAAAATATCTTGGATTACTTTCATTAAATCTTGTTGTTGTATTTTCTCTGGAACACCTCTTATCAAAATATTGTTTTGCCTGCTGTCTGCCTCTAGATCTATCAACTTTTCATTAATTTCTTTATATCTTGGGAGTTGTTTTTGTTAATTGTTCAGTCCTTTCAGTCTTATCTTGACAGACAGTGATTCTACTTTCAGAAAGGTCAAGACTTTTAAATATGTCTGTGAGTGTTACTGAGATTATTGGTGGTTGTTCCAAAAGGTTTTGTACTGCACTTTGGATGTGTCGTAATGCCAGTTTTAGGTTATCCATGCCAAAAGATTGAGTTTAGTTTTGGAAGCTGGAATAATTTTTTCTTCTTTATTAGAAGTTTTATATCTTTTGTTGGTTGTTTCTTTTTCAGGTGAGCTGACTGAAGATATTTACTTTTTTAAATTTGCACATCTATTTCCACTGTTTCCTTGGACATCCTTAGTGATTTTCTTGTAAAAGTTAGTATAGCGTCCATTTTTTTTCTTCTATTTTGTTTTAATATCTGAGTCTGGATGACTTTTTTATTCAGGAACTTATGGCAAAATATGGCAAGAGCAGGGTCATCCAAAGGTGAGAGGAGGCAGTTCTCTTTTTTCTCAACACTCACTGAGTATGATTCTTTTCTGACATTCATGCATGTTGATGATTAGGGGACATGAATCATAGCAGGAGGTGTTGACACACATTCTGAGAATGTAAAAAATGCCACACATCTCAAATGATAACCAGACAGTAGGCACCTATGCTGCAGGAGACATACTACAATTGTGAATGTACCAATGTCTTTGTGGTTGACTAACCACTGCCTCTGTCCTCAGTGTTGCCTGAAGTAGTGGGCATGGATGTACTTGTGGTGAATTGCATTAGATGACCATAGCAAGGCAGATTGTCTGTACCTGCCATGGTTCAAGTTCCACCATAACCACACCAATTCCAGGGTTAACCATCCACCATAACCACACCAATTCCAGGGTTAACCAAACTGTAGGACACTCATGTAGAGCTGATTCATGAGTAACCTCCATACAGGTGCGGTTCTACCAATTCTGCTACATCAATCTCCCATGGAATATAAGGGCCTGCAATGACTTCAGAGCAGGCATCATTTTGTTCTGTATGATACTGTAGTTCTACTATATACATGTCATAGTCCATAAAGGTGGAGTATATATTACTTGTTTGCTAGTGTTGTTGTATACTGCACACAGTGCCATCTAGAGGGGTATGGTGCAAGCACTGCTGGGAGTCCATTTCCATCTGTGTTACTGCTAGATATAATGGTGGTCGCAGTGGGTCTTCCTGCTGAACTGCTGGAGAATTCTGGGGATACTGGGTGGTCTGCCTGATGTTGTATTATTGCTACAAATATCTGGCAGGCTGTAGCAGGGGTCTGCTGCAATGTTCCCTACATGTTTAGGTACTGAAATCAAGATTTCAGCAGGCCTAACACAAGCTTTACCACATTTCTAGTTTGGGCATGGGCATGGTTATCTTACTGTTTGGCCAAATCTTCTGGGTTCAATACAGGTGTCACCAGACAAAACTATAGGGTGGGTATCCTGCATCACCTATAACACTTTAGGAATGGGGAGAGAGATATTGGGTGGGAGTGCTGTGTGCATGTTTGGTATGGGGCTGTAGATATTTATGTGCATCACTGTGCATCACTTACCAACAAGGTGGCCCTGTGAGATGTCTCCATGCGGGAAGCGGTAATACAGATGATGCCTCTGCCATATTATTTATTTATTTATTTTACATTTGTTAACTGGGAAAGTCCAACCGGATACATGTCCTTTTTCAGTGGAGGCCCGGGGGAAAAAGCTACATGTACACAGTAAAATATTACATTAGACAGTTGATCTATGCAAGAATCATGAGCATTGCAAGGGTGATGTGCAGGCACATGTGTTTCTAGTGCCTGCGTGTTTCACACTACTTGCCAGTTGATGGAATGGTTGTTCTTCCTTTTAATGTAATGCTGTCCATGAACACCACTTGTGGCCTTTATTGCCATATGGGCACAATCTATTGCTCACAGCATTTGGGAACTGGATGATACCACAGAAGCCATACATGGTGGTGAGTCTCTCTTGTTGCACTGGGAAACAGATGTGCTCCTCTACATGTGAGAGCACAGTATGGATGAACATTCTGATTCTTCTACATGCTGATGCCTATGGTATATCAAGTGTGTTCCCAGTTTGTCTCTGAAAGGTAATTCTAGTTATTATGGTAAGAGGTACACATACTTAGAATACACAGGTAGAGGAAGTCCATTCACTCCTCCAGTTTTCAGTCTGCAGGCCTTGCATGTTAACCAATGCCCATATAGTGTTTTTATCTAGATCAATTGGTCCTGGAGCCATTGGTCTATGAACTGCTGAGATGGGATACCTCTGTAAATACAATTTTCTGTGGCTGATTCAGCTGAACTGTGCACCCTGGAGACCTGCAGCAGAGATAATGAGATGTTCATAAATGAAAGTTGTTATTGCTGCTGATGATATGTCTTCTTGCAATGACACAAATGTTGGTGTGCTTTTTGTCTTTTTATTCACATACAAACCACTGTTCTTTTTGCACAGATGACTATGAATCATGACCTGCTTTCCAAGACCCACAACTGCTTACAATTATGGACTTGTTATACTGTTAATCTCTTTTCTGTGCCTTATAAGCTGGTGCTACATGGGTTTATGAATAATTTCCAAGGGGAGATAAATTTTCTTTTAATTAAAAAAAAATATGTTGTTTTTTTTAAGGAAGTTCTTCTTTAAAAATGCCCTTTGCGTCTGTGCGACAGATGGTTTACGTCTTCATCTTCCACGCCCGCACAGAATTTGAATTCCAGAAGATGTTTGGACTGCGGACAAAGATACAAGTGAAAGGTAGGTGTGTGCGTGTATGTGTTCAGGTGTTTAAGAGGTGTGTATGTGTGTGTGTGCGTGTGTGTGTGTGTGTGTGTGTGTGTGTGTGTGTGTGTGTGTGTGTGTGTGTGTGTGTGTGTCTGAATGTGTACTTGTGTGTGTGGCAGAGTGACTTGAGGGAGAATCCTGTGTTTTTACAATGCAGCTGCAGCAGTTAACAGCCATGACATACAAATTAGCAATGATCTGCATGTTGAAGTAGTAAGTGTGATTCAGAGATATGCAAAATATGGCAATGTTGGAGCAGGGCCTTTTTAGAGTGAGCCATAGGGTTCCCATTAGGCTCTTTAATGAATACCTGGGAAAGTGTTATATTGAAAATAGGTCAAGATCACTACATAATATTTCCATGAACAGCCACTGAAGGGAACACAGAGACTGAAGAGCTCTGCATCAACAAAATCATTATGATTTCAACCTTCAGCTTTTGATAGATACTGCCACTGGTAAACTGTGTCTACATTCACATGTTTCTTGAATGATTTTCTAAGAAATCAGACTTCTGTAATTTATCCAGTGTACAATTATTCAGCAGAATTCCTAACTTGTCCATTATAACGACCTTCGCAAAAACAAGAACTTATTTTTCTTTTTTTACTCCATATATTTCTTAATTTTTTTATGTCAGGTTCAAAAACCTGTGGATGATCACCCAAGTTATCTACACATAATTGTTCATGGAATAAAGTAGTCTTATTATCGAGAGTTCGAATCTATCTAACACAAAAGTCCATGAAATATACTTGCCTCCCTCCCTCTCCACAATCTGAGTAGTTCTAACAGTAACATAAAACCACAAACTGATTCTATCAGTGCTCTTTTTATCCTCCATTTTGTTTTGCTTTCCTTTTTTCTCATTATCAACTGGACAGTATTAGCTTGATCCTTATCTCCTGCACACATCAAATTGTAAGGGCAAACAGTTTCTAAATATCATTCAAACAGAATCGAAACCAGTCTCAGCTCTGTTCATCCTGATCTCCTGGCTAGTCTCCCCTCAGTCCATACAATACTTCTGTATATCTCCCCTCTGCTTCCATATTCATAGCTACTATATGTATCCATATTTTTTCTAACAACTATCTTCAAAGTATAACTTCATTCCACATGTTATAACTGAAACACTACTCGATCCAAGAAAGTGCAGTTATATAAGTAAACTTACCATAACCGTAGATGTTCAAATGATCACTGCTGTAGTAGCCTTAGCTATATGGGTTATATGCTGCCAAAGATATAACAGACAGACAGCTTTCAAGCTTCAGACCACCTTCCTTGCACCTAAATTGTCTGACAGCTAGAGCTGAGCTGACTAATGACAAGTTTGAATGCTAAACCATTCAGAGCTCTTGTGCCAACATAAAGAGGGGGGCTGAGCCCTGAAAAGACAATACTGGGAGGAATACAAAATAAATAGCCACACAATGTCATAAACAGCACACCACAAAACAAGGGGGGGTGGGAGTGGCTTCTGCAGCAGTGATACAAGGGGAGTGGAGAATGGGAGTGCCTACAGCAGCAGTGATTATCACAGCTACTGTTATGGTAAGTTTACTTACATAACTGTACTGTATACATCATACTGATCACTGCTGCAGTAGACCTAGCTATATGGGTAGATTACCCTAGCTTACTATATTTGGGAGGTGGAAGAGGAAGGGTCCAGGAGCCCCTGGAGAATGGTCCTTGCAAAGCCTGATCTAGACCTACAGAAGGAATCAAGCTTATAGTGCTTTGTAAAAGTATATATAGTGGCCCAAGTTGCAGCTTCTAGAATATTTCTAGAATCCAACCCTTTCCAAAAAGCCATAGACAAAGCCAAGGCTCTCTTAGCATGGTCCTAGACTCTGCCTGGAATACTTTTTTTGTGGTGAGTGTAACAAAAGGTAATAGCCTGAGACAAACATTTGGAAATAGTCTGCTTTGACGCAAGTTGCCCCTTCCTCTTACCTTCACAAGAAATAAACAATCAATCTGAAGATCTGAAAGATTTAGTTCTGTCAAGATAGTACCCGAGTTGTCTGCGGACATCCAAAGTATGGAGTATCCTTACTTCATCATTTTTCATTTTAGGAAAGAAAACATGGAGATGGATAGTTAGGCTTCAAGTAAACTCAGATACCACTTTAGGCATAAAAGAAGAATTAGTTTTGAAAGAAACCCAGTCCCTGAAGAAAAATGAGATAGGGCTGACTCACCATAAAAACTTGAAATTCAGATACCCTCCTTGCAGAGGTCAAAATAATCAGTAAAATTGTTTCCACGTTAAGAACCTAAAGTCAGACAGGTAAGCTGGTTCAGATGGAGCAAGTGTTAGCTTCTAAAGCACAAAATTAAGATCCCCAGGAGAAGCCACCTGTTTTCTTTGAGACCTTTTATAAAAAAAACCCTTTCAAAAACATTTTGACATGAGGATACATTGAAAAAGGAGTACCCATGGGCATATATGCTGAAGTGGCTGATAAATGAACCTTGACAAAGGAGAAAGAAAGGCCATATGATGTTAACTCACACACGTATTGTAAAAACAGAGAACAACTAGCCATGAATGGCTGCTGGTTATATTATTTGCACCACCTAGAAAACCTTTTCCATTTACAAAGATATATGATTTTCTAGTAGCAGGCTTTCTTGCTTTCATTAGCACCTGCTGCACGTCCTCAGTAAACAAGTGCCTAAAGGGAACTGAAACCCCTATCATCCAGGCAGTCAACTGTAGTTGACTGAAGTCAGGGTATATCCAACATCCTTTGCTCTTGTGTAAGTATATCCAGTCTGTGTAGAAGCTTGTGGTAATTGCCCCTGGCCATTTCCAAAAGATGGGAGAACCTCAGTTCCTGCAGCCAGAATGAATCACTGCAATGATCTTGGTGGATTCCTTATGAATTTTCAAAAGTACCCTAGATACCAGTGGAAAGAGTAGAAAAGCATACAGGAACATGTGTGTCCAAGAAAAAGAAAAGGCATCTGTCTTCCAAGTCTTCTCTCATGGAGTTCTGGAGTAGAATCTTGCTAGATGATTGTTTAGAGAGGAGGCAAAGAGGTCTGTCTGCAGAACTCTCCACAGGTGGATTAAATATTGAAAGATCCTATGATTTAGTTTCTAGTTTTGAGGGTCTGCCCTTGCCCTGCTCAGCTTAACAACCACACAGTTTACTTTGGCAGAATGTAGGATGCCTGTAGAGTAAGATTGTGCTGTGAAGCTTATGCCCCAAGTTTACGTGGCTAGTCTGCAGAGGGGATACAACCTGATTCCTCTTTGCTTGTTGATGTATCACATGAATGTTATTGGCTATAACAACTTAAAGAGGTCCTGGGAACCAAAGATGATTCAGAGTTGACTGCCATGATCAGGGCAAACATCTCTTTTATATTTATGTGCTTGTATCTATCTTAGGTGTCTTCAACACCTTGCACTTTTATCCCTCCTAAACCTGCTCCCCAAGCAAAGTCTGATGCACCTGTTGTAACTGATTGCTTTGGTACATGGAGAGACAAGGGGAGACATGGATTTAGGAATATCTTGTGTCTCCACCAAGTACTTTTTTTTTTACAAACCCCAGCACTAGGATCTAATAAGAGAAGGGGTGTTGGTCCTGGGAACAAAGAGACGTCAGATACCACAGTATCTTCCTCATGTGAAGTCTTGCCAGGGTATCATGAGAATCATCGAAGCCATGAGAACCAAATTCCTGAGGTATTCCCTCACAGGGACCAAGAAAAGCTTAGAAATAGATCTAAATCTATTTTCCTGCTGAAGTAAAGCTCTTTGAGTGAGATGTCTAGTTGACATCCCAAAAGCGCAATCCTGTGAGAAAGAGTCAAAAAATACTTTTGAATGTTCTTTTGGAATCCCAGCTTGTGTAAGAGATCTCTCAGCCAAGAAAGAGATTTCTGACTCTTTGAAAAAGACTCTGCAAAGATAAGCAAGTCATCTAAATATGGAAAATGTGGATACTCTGTAGTCTGCAATGAACTATAACTGGAGTCAGACACTTTGTGAACACTCTTGGTTCAGTGGATAGTTCAAAGGTAAGGCAGAGAACTGATAATGTGAACCAGTCACACAAAACCTTGACAAGCAGCTGAAGTCTGGATGAATAGGGCTGTGATGACAAGCATCTTTTTAATCTAGTATTACCAGGAAATGTGAATGAGAAAGAAGAGGTAAGAGGTTTTGAAGTAACATCATTTTGAATTTGGGCAGTATCACAGACAGGTTTAGAAAAGAAAGATCCAGGACTGGTCTCCAAGCATTTTCTTTCTTTTGCACTAAAACATTCTTGAATAAACCCCATTTTCCCCTCCCTGGGAAGGGGTAGCTGGTTCGATCACTTCCTGGGACAGCATCTGATGAAAGACAGGAGAAAACAAAAGTGTCAGGTCTGGAAGTTGAGGAATTGCTCCCTGAAAAGAAGGCATTTCCTCATATTGTCATCTGTAACCTTGATGAATGATCTTCAGAACCCATTTGTCTGAAACTATCTGCTGCCAAAGAGAAAGTGGAGATTCAGACTTTCTCGAAATAAACATGGCTGCCTGGTGGGAGGGAAGAACAAAGTCTCAAATAGTCATTCTGGATTATTGGAGAGTCCTTGGCTTTGGGAGTTTCCAGAATTCTTCTTGGTCCCCCTTGCCATTTCTTCTAAAACTTCTGCTTACCTGCAGTTTGTTCCTTACCAAAACTGAGTGTTGAATTAGAAAATCCCTTAAAAAATGTGGAAAAAGATGGATGGAAATTCCCTGCATAAACTTACCCTTTTCATCATACTTTTTGATCACCTCTGCAGTAGAGGGTCCAAAACCTAAATCTCTATCCACAAGAAACTTTAAAATCTTACTTTAACACCACCTGGGAGGTTTTGAGAGTACAACCATGCACACCTTATTAAAAGAGTACCAGTGGCCATAGCCCTTGAAGAAGTATCAACAGAGTCATGCACATATTGCGTACAATGAGTTGTGACTTCAACAATAAAATAAATTATTTAAAGCAAATTTTACCTCACACAAAGAAACTGCAGACAAAACATTCCTCATGCTTTCACAATCAACTCAAAACAAAATTTAACATATAAGCCTGACAATTTGAAAGTCTAAAAATCAAAGTTGAAGATGCATACACTTTTTCCCATACTCATCAATAATCTTCCCATCCTTATCAGAAATAGTAGGACTAGAACTAACTAAGTGTTTAGCAGCAGAAAAGCTTAACTAAAGCTCTGTCTGCTGGATCAGGTTTGGGAATAGTGTATAAAAACTTAAAAGACTGAGGAATTTTATACAGCCTTTCTGTCTTTTTAGGGGCAGCTGGCTGACTGTCAAGAAAATTGCAAGCAGTAACAGACTCATCCTCCAAAGCTGACAGAACTGGAGGAAATGGTGCTGGTTGTGGAAAACCCTTCTTTAACAGCTCATAGTATTTTCTGAGGGACTGAGAAACCTCAGCATTCTCCCACTCAAAACACTGGCACATTCTAGCAACAGTCTCAGAGAAAGAGAACTCCCCAAAGGGAGAGTCGGAAACGGAGCACTCTTCTGCATTTGAATCAGAAATCAGAGAAGAAAGCTCTGCATTTGTCCCAGAGACATACTTGGCTCTATCTGTGCTCTGTGCCAGTATCACAAACCAGTGCCCCACCCCCTCAGCTCTTCAAGTGAAGTAATTCATTGTATTAAGCCAATTCAGTGATCAGATTCTTACAGTTTGATCCACCCCCCCGCCCCAAGCTCTTCCACTGAAAAGCAAAAATAAAATGCCGTTCTTTCTACAGACACACAAACCAGGTGACCAGATGCATGACCTACCCTCCCACCTCAGCCATTCAGGTCTCATTTCTGTTCCCTGTCCCAACCCTCCTCCCCCAACACAAGTTATTAAAAAAGCTGTTGGTTCAGATGACATACCTGTGGAAGCATGGAGGTGTTTAGGTGAAATGGCAGTGGAGTTTTTAACTAGATTGTTTAATGAAATCTTGGAAAGTGAGAGGATGCCTGAGGAATGGAGAGAAAGTGTTTTGGTACCGATTTTTAAGAATAAGGGTGATGTGCAGAGCTGTAGTAACTACAGAGGGACTAAACTGATCAGTCACAGCATGAAGTTATGAGAAAGAGTAGTGGAAACTAGGTTAAGAAGGGAGGTGATGATTAGTGATCAGCAGTATGGTTTCATGCCAGGAAAGAGCACTACAGATGCGATGTTTGCTCTGAGAGTGTTGATGGAGAAGTACAGAGAAGGTCAGAAGGAGTTGCATTGTGTCTTTGTGGATTTAGAGAAAGCATATGACAGGGTGCCTAGAGAGGAGTTGTGGTATTGTATGAGGAAGTCGGGAGTGTCAGAGAAATATGTAAGAGTGGTACAAGATATGTGTGAGGGTAGTGTGACAGCGGTGAGGTCTGTGGTGGGAGTGATGGATGCATTTAAGGTGGAGGTGGGATTATATCAAGGATCAGCTCTGAACCCTTCCTTATTTGCAATGGTGATGGACAGGTTGACAGACGAGATCAGACAGGAGTCCCCGTGGACTATGATGTTTGCAGATGACATTGTGATCTGTAGTGAGAGTAGGGAACAGGTGGAGGAGACCCTGGAGAGGTGAAGATATGCTCTAGAGAGAAGAGGAATGAAGGTCAGCAGGACTAAGACAGAATATTTGTGTGTGAATGAGAGGAAGGATAGAGGAAAGGTGAGGATGCAGGGAGTAGAGGTGGCGAAGGTGAATGAGTTTAAGTACTTGGGATCAACAGTTCAGAGTAATGGTGAGTGTGGAAGAGAGGTGAAGAAGAGAGTACAGGCAGGATGGAGTGGGTGGAGAAGAGTGTCAGGAGTAATTTGTGACAGAGGAGTACCAGTAAGAGTGAAAGGGAAAGTCTACAAGAGGGTAGTGAGACCAGCTATATTATATGGGTTGGAGACAGTGGCATTGACAAAAAGGCAGGAGTCAGAGCTTGACGTGGCAGAGTTGAAGTTGTTAAGATTTGCACTGGATGTGACGAGGATGGACAGGATTAGGAATAAGTATATTAGAAGATCAGCCCAGGTTGCAAGGCCAGAGAGGCAAGATTACATTGGTTTGGACATGTGCTGAGGAGGGATGCAGAGTATATTGGGAAAAAGATGCTAAGGATGAAGCTGCCAGGTAACAGGAAAAGAGGAAAGCCTAAGATAAGGTTTATGGATGTGGTGAGAGAGGATATGCAGGTGGTTGGTGTGACAGAGCAAGATGCAGAGGACAGGAGGAAATGGAAACAGTTGATTTGCTGTGGCAACCCCTAACGGGAGCAGCCGAAAGAAGAAGAAGATATTCTTTTAAACTGTAGCAAACACTTTATACCCTGTCTGCATGGAGTACTATGGCATTCATGTTTTAGTTAAAAAAAACACTTCTTCTACAAATGTAGCAAACAGTTGTTACAGTTTAGACCACACACAGAGCACTGCACCACTCAGGTTTGACCACAAATGCAATACAAGGTTTTAAAAGATGGTATTACACTAAATAGTAATCAGGATGATCAATGGCTGATCATGCCCACCCGACACTTTGTACCCAGGGCCACTGTCCCTCTCACCTCACCCAAGCTATACTTCTGATCTGTCCCTTCATCCTCCTGGCTTTTCAGGAAATGAGGTAGCCCTCTTTTACCTGAAACTGCATTATAAAATGGATCAACAGCCTGAATTAAACCCTGATCCAGACTCATTAAACTATTCCTGTCTTAGGAAATTTGAGGAGGAGTAGATTCATGTTTAGTTTTCTGTTTCTTTTTGACAGGAAAACTGGGGCCATCAGTGTTATTAATGGCAGGAGCAGCTTCCCCAGTGATTGGGCCCAACATTTTGACAAAACAGGAAAGCTTTTCCTTTTCCATCTCTGAAGATGACAAGTGTGGCCCTCCCTTGCCCGCTGAGGGGACTCCAACAGCTACAGAGGATGTGGCTAACCCTCGGTCTATAGTGGCTGTAGGTACTATACAAGAGGGATCCAAGGTGAAAGATGAGTGGTCAGACATACAGCTAATGGCCACAGCAGAGTCACCCACCTGCAGCTGAGGCAAACAGCCTGTTATGATGGTAAAGACTGTTTGCTCAACTTTTTTCTTTTTGTTGCTAGAAGGACTGAACATGGTACCGACAGATTGTTCCATGGTCAAGCTGTAAATGTTGCCTATTTCACTTGGAAAACAAGCAGCAAATGACAGTAAAAACAAAAAGCCTTTAAAAGTAATTTTTCATAGACCAACACAGTAAAAAGCCTTTAAAACACTTTGGCAGTCCCACAAAGTAAAATAAACACCAGGTCTCCACAGGCAAAAAAAAGTTTTTTTTTTTGTTTTTTTTTTTTTTTGGTACTTTCAACAACTTTTAAACTGACAGGGAAAAAGTACTCCTGTTTGAAACTACAGTACAGCCTTGTTAAGGTCTGTTAAACACAAACACTTTAAAATAACTTTCTTGAAGAGGAAAGTTTCCATAATAAACAAAATTATTGAACGGAAGGTTTTTTCCCCAAAGGGAACTTATCTGCCCAGCAAAGGAACTGCACAAGCTGAATGTCAATCCCAAAAGCCTCAAGGGTAGCATGCTCTTTAGCGGCAGTAAAACTCTGGACAGCTTGATGCCCAAACTTGCCTTTTAGTCAACTCAGCTCAAGCTTCCGCACAGTTTTGGCACTTGGAATGTACCCTAAAGCTTTGGAAACTGGATGGCAGGATATAACTCGTATAGCTAAGACTACTGCAGCAGTGATCAATATAACATCTGAAGTGCCACAAGATTTTTTTTTTTAATTCTCTCCCTAACTACAAACCTTCCTCTGGTCTCACTATCCATCTGCAATCACTCTCATTACTTCTTTTGTTGTTAGCTATAACATGTAGAACTTCGTAACCCAATAGCTTTCAGCCATGTATTAAAAGACAATTGGTTTCTTATCCCTACTATTACTTCCTGTTTACAATTGTTTTAGGTTCATAGGTTCATAGATTAGTACTAAGCTAACTGCCCTTGCGAGCCATTTTAAGCCTAGCCAATTATCCCTTGTGAGACTCAAACCCTGCACCTTGTGTTTATAAGGCAAACAGCTTAACCATTAGGCCACCCTCCCAACAGAATCCCAAAAAGTTACAGTAAGAAAAATAAAGCAGAGTAAATGTTTTAATTCTTGACTGATAAGTAATGAAACATGTTATTCTTTAAAAATAAATCTGTATTTTTGCATGGGTTATGTAACGAAACATGTTATTCTTTAAAAATGAATCTATATTTTTACCTGGGTTACCAATCCATTGTACTTCACAAATGGAATTGCAAATTTAACCTATATTTAAGCAATAATTCACAATGGTGAGGGATTAGGATTTACCCACAGTTGGTATGGTTTGATCATAAGAGCAAACCCCAGTAATTAAACAAAACCAACAATGGGTAAATCCTGGTATACTCACAAACAGGAGTAGATTATTGCTATTATAAAATTACATTATATAAGAAAGAAATTGCTTACCTTTCTTAAATAATGTCTTTATATAAGGGAACTTCACTGTTCCCCTCGTTCTCTTCCCTAGACTGATAGACTGTGAGTGCATATGGGACTTACATTCCCACACTTGTACAGTACATCAGTGCTGTGTAGGAGAAGTGATAGAGAAAACAGAATCACTGTCACTGTTTATTTTTTAACAGTTTAAAAAAACTGTTTTTAAGAGTGACAATGAAGACATATAAGGAAAATCAGGAAGGCTTCTGTTTTTTTTTTTTTTTTTTTTTTTTATTATTATTATTTTGCAGAACTGCTCTGCCCCTCCTTAGCATATACCATTAAAAAGTCTGGTACTTCAGCGGCTGGACTTCTATTGTATCTGCTGGATTTATAATGGGCACATTGGTTGGGCTGTCAAATCAGTGTGCTTGTTTTTAATAGTGAGTCTTTATTGTATAATTATTTGTAAGGGTGTAGAGTTTTCATACTGATCGCATCTTAGTGATAAAAGTGGGCCTTCTGTATGACCACTGCCTAAATCCTTCTTATTTGAGAATGTTCCCATATCAGGTCATACATAAATTAGTCCACTATTTAATTTATTAGCGCATGCTTTTCTTTCCAAATGAGTCAGTTGTTATTTAATGTATTTCAAAAGACAATTTGAGATGGAATGCAGGTGATGAGGAAGACTGAAAGAAGTACAAAAACATGCAAATAAGCATACCAAGTACAACAGAACATAAATCCAGACAACTTACAATGCAATTCAGAAATCTGTCACAGATATACACTCAAACATGCCTAGACAAATGTAGTCACAGTTAGTAAAGATGGACTGGCAGAGACATCAAACCGGGAAAAATAAATTAGAAACATATCTACAGGCAAAGGCATAATTATTTATGCATGGTACACAAACCATAGTGTCATATATCATGGGTCAATGATATTTTAAGTTATGGTCTTGTATTCAAGCTTCTGAGTATGTGCCAAGATCATAGATACAGATAATTGCTTGGCTGAGTGTAAACTGGTCTATGACAGGGCTGCAAAAGTATAAATACTCAGATGCAAGTAGACCGAGAAGTTCTGTTCATCCTTACAGATGTCGGAGGGGAAGTGAATCAAATTGAATATTTCCTCTAATAAGTCTGCTCTCTTACATGTAAGTCCCATTAATCATTTTGTTTTCTTATTTTCAAACTGTTTAATGAATTAATCTACAATGTTCTTGTTTCTGAGGCATTTGTCATAAAAGCTACAGAACTAATACAAGTCACAAGAAAGGAGAAATGGAGAAATTAAGAAAAGAGGAAAAGAATAAGAAATATTTAATTTAAAGGTAGTTTAGCCTTGTTTTTATCAACACAAATAGGTAATTTTTCCTCAATGATTTAACAATTTTAATGTAACAATGCTGCACATGGAATCAGACATAAGTTTACTAAATACATTCACTACTCTACATGAATGCAGTTTTAACTGTTTTTATTAAAAATTGACGAGTCGGTTGAAAACTGTACTTAGAATGAGTTTCCAAAGTCATATTTCTTTAAACTGACTCTGTTTTCCAATGACACTGGTTGTTTTGTTTTTTATTATTATTATTAGTAGTAGTAGTATTAGTATTAGTATTATTATAAATGAATTTACCAATAAATAATCTGACTTGGTTAAGCCTTAAGTGGAATATGGTCTGATGTTTCTGGCAGTCTTGATTTTGAAATGCAGACTACTCCAAACTTAAAGTATGCAAAATGTACATCAGAAATGATATATGCCTTTTTTTTTGGGGGGGGGGGTAGATTAGTCCTCGGAACAGGGTGTTAGCAATGTTAACTGCACCAGGTCTGTGCATCTCTATCTGGAATTCCTGGTGTTACATCTTCCTTGAATACATAGGTTCACATTAGACTAACTATGTACTGTGTAATAACCTTAAACCTCTAGATTCACTGTACAGGGCAAAGACACTGTGGTAGTGCCTCAGGTGATGATTTATTTGTCAGAAGATCAGAAGGTTGTGAGTTTTATCCCCATACCGGGTGTTCATGTCACTGTAAGTGTACAGAGTATGCATTGCAGTGTCTGAGGGGAGTGTAACAGTCTAAAGTGGTATGCTTCACATTTACTGTTTGTCATAAATCTGCCTCTTCTGTTTGCAGTTCAGGTTGATATTAGATAATAATTTGTATAAAGCAGTGGGTGCACCTGTTTAGAAAATTGCATGCACAAACACACATGTGAATGAGCATGAGTGTGTGTGTGTGTGTGTGTGTGTGTGTGTGTGTGTGTGTGTGTGTGTGTGTGTGTGTGTGTGTGTGTGTGTGTGTGTGTGTGTGTGTGTGTGTGTGTGTGTGTGTGTGTGTGTGTGTGTGTGTGTGTGTGGGCAATGATTGACACACACACACACACACACACACACACACACACACACACACACACACACACACACACACACACACACACACAAAGGCACACACACACACACTGGCAATTACTGCATCTTACTGACAATTTCTCTGAATGACCAACCACTTCACCTTCTTTCACAGCTTCCGCCTGTGTTTACTAACAGTTTTGCACTGACAATGATGTAGATAAGCAAAAGCACAGTCTGAAAATCAAATTTCTGTAATAGTATAAAAGCTATGGTCAGTTTTCCCTCTTAAAAGTAAAATTATTGGTTTGCCTTACACATTGTGAAAGTAAATACAATATTTTAGAAATACTAAGTTTTCAGTTCTTTCACTTGCTTTAGTTAATTTTATTTTTCTAAAAAATAATTTAATAATCATTTAACACATCTTTTTTGCAATTTACTGATGCTTACACCAATGTTAGATGAATGAACCTGTCAGACTGTTTCCAAAATAAATGAATAAATGTACATAAACTGATCTAATATATATTGTGCAATGACTTTCTAACATATAAAGTGTGGCTTCAAGACTTTACTTAAGAAAGATGCAATAAATCTTTAATCAGTATTGTCTGCTTTTTAGCATGATTTAAAATGATATTCCCTGACTTCTCAAGCTACTGTTGCCTGATACTGAAATCGTCAACAATAGTAACTATGACACACCCAGCTGTCTGACATGGTAATTTCACATCATTGACATCTGTAGTAGACAGCAGCTGAAGCTGGCAACCTGATGGATATATTCCATCAACCTGCACTTTCATTGAATTAGATAAGATGTGGCTTTAATGATAAAAAACAGAGGGGGCAGAGAGAACCCACCACCCCATAATGTCCACTGTTTCATATTCCTGATACAAAGTTTACCTAACTTGAGGCAGCTGTAAGTTGATAGACCTTATCTGCCATATTGAAGATTCAGTGGAGTCTGTCAGAGAACTAGTAACTAAGAGACATATTTCAACTAAAGTTTGTTCAGGAAATGCTTGGGTAACCCTTCATGACTTATTATATTAAATAGTGTGCAATCAGTAAATACAGTAGAGTTATGAAAGATAATGAAAGATCAAAAATGTTTCTCATACTTTTCCTGGTATCAGTCTACAACTGTTTTTAAGTAAGATGTGGAAAATGGTTGTATTGTATGGTCACATTTGATGTAAGGTACAGAAGTTGAAAATTTTACTTATATGTGCCCTTGTATTAGTGTCAAAATTCTTCGCTGAAGTAAGATGTGGAAAAGTATGGTTAACAATTTCAATATTAATAAAATGTCGGCTGCAAAACTGAAGCACAATATTAATAAACATATATGATATACAAGTGCATAATTATTGAGTAGTTGCTTTTTAGTGTTCATATTTACATATTTTCATCCAGCTAATGCATTACTGAAGTCTATTGCTCACGTTATGAAATGGGTAGAAAGAATGCTGGGAGTGATGTGTCAAGAGCAATTTCCAATTGGACGATTATTCTTGTACATTGGCCAAGCTGAACTTTAAAGGCACATAACTTTAAGTAAAAATGATCCTTTCCATGATATCAGCATAAGGAACTTTAGGAGGTGTGTTATATAGCAATAAGGTGCACAGATGTGGGAAAGTTGTGGTAATGACTTGGTGATGTGGCTTACATAAAGCTGAGCATTAAGTGAGGCTTCCTCCTACATTTGAATTATTTCACTACTATGCACAACTCTCATTCATTCATTCATTCTTTCATTTATTCATTTTCATCATTTTCTAAACCACATGTCATAGTGAGGGTCACAGTAAGGAAGTACAAAGTTTAGGTAGCATTATTTACAGTATCGACATCTTCTTATGAGGTGTTGCTAAATATAGTGTTAAATTCTTGCATTTAATCATTTATTATTTAATTAATTTTTCACATCTGCAAATAACCCCATTACATTCTTATGTAATGGACTGCAATGATACTGAACCGTTTAATAAGACTCACTATTTATATTTTTTCAAGGCAGTTCAAAACAGCCATATCATATTTCCTCACAATAAAAAATATGTTAGATTTAGTTGATAATACAAATTGCACCTCTCCACAAAATTTAAGTTGGAATTCTTTTTTAGCACTTTGCTTTATTTGGTTGCATTTCTGCCTTATATTTTTAATGTTTGAGTATATTTTGAAGTGGTGGTTGCTTAAGTCCATTTGGTAAATAAGGAGCCACCTGTGACCATCTGGTAGGGGTTATACAGCCTGTTTCCCATGCTGGCAATTTAATTCTAGGCCTTTTGCACTTTGAATTGCTGCAGTCAATTAATAGCAGATTGACTCTGGTAGTTATATTTTCATCTTAAGATTAAGACAAAATGCGAAAGGTGTTAATAATTTTTTTAGTTGTGCAAAATCTATGCAAATTATCAATGAATCATAAATAGAAAAAAGAGTTTTATACAGCAATAAAGATAAATCATTACTAAAGTAATGTAAATTATACCTGGCAGTATGCATTCCATGTCTTATTTTAGTGCCCATTTCAGATGTGGTATAAAATTTACAACAAACTATAGGGGACTAACAACATCCTGTGGGACAAAATGTTAGGAGTTTTACAAAACAGCCAAACTAAAGTCCTAGTGCCATTATACCAAGAATGATCAAGTGTTAAAGTTACAGTGGCTGCTGGAACCGCATATTAAACATGGCTATGGCATTAATAGAGATTGCATGTAAACAAATCTACATCAGCCCTCTGAACCAGCAACACTAGGGCAGCTTCAGGCTCAGATTTCACATACACCTACATTATGTGACGCTGATACCTACAAGACAATGTGGGCGACCCAGTCCAAAGGAAAAGCTAACCACTACAGGCCTCTAAGTTTTGGAAACCTAAGCATTTCAGTGACTCGTGATGAATATTGTAGGTATTTTACAGATATCTGCAGCCTAGGTACTGGATAAGCAATACAGTGTTCAGCTGGATCCTAGGTACTGGTAAGTAATGCAGTGTTCAGCTGCATCCGAGGTACTGGATAAGCAAAGCAGTGCTGAGCTGGCTGCTGCAGAATATAGTGTTCCCTGAAACACCAACAGAGTAATGCAGTACTGGGCACGAATTCCATAAGGCAGCAGGTTTAACTATGGTTGATGCAGCAAAATTCACATGGATAGTTATATAAAAACATCTGATCCTCAGTGGTTGGCAATGTAAACAGGAATGGTTAATGCTTTCTCCACTGCTCTGTAACATACCCATTGCACATGGCATGTATGTAATGATCTATGTCTCAGACACCCTGGAGTTATGCATAATATCCAGATCTGGAAAATAAGAGAACCATGACAGACATTTTACTAAATGGTTAGGCAATGGGGCCATCCCATCACTGAGTATGAACACAGATAATTTTGCATAGGTAGGACATACAGACATACAAGATACCAAAGAACAAGACATTAATGTTATACAATGCACACATACATGGCACACGCACACACACACACACACACACACACACACACACACACACACACACACACACACACACACACACACACACACACACACACACACACACACACACACACACACATACACACACACATGCATGCACATGCATAAAGCACACAATGGGAAAAAATATAACATATATAAGGGCTACTTGGTGACAAACAACATGGCTTCCATAAGTACTACAACAGCCTTCCTCTTAGCCACGGATGCTATCAACAACTTGGTCAATAATGACCTTATTTCTGCTGGAGTTATTGTAGATATGACTAGGGCTTTAGAAATAGTTGACCACAACCTCCTACTCCACAAAAGCGGCATGTTAATTTTTGGAGACAATACAATTGTTTGGTTACAAAATAATCTGAAAAAAATAACCTTTCAATTTTATGACAGCAATTCATTCTCAGACAATGGCACCTGATGCAATAGTCTCTCTCATGAGTTATTATTAGGACCTTTAGACCTCTTTCTGGCATTACACTTTACCTTCCTAGCAATGTACACAGACAACATTCTGCTGCTTGATGGAGACAAAACTCCACTCCCTTCAGTCAAACTAATTAGTCACTGCTATGCACCTGGGTCTACAGCAACAGCTTAGGTCACTACTGAAAAGGGCTGGCTGACCAGCTCACTTTTCCAATAAATAAAGTGTTAAATAAACATATGGCTAGTAGCTTCTTATTTGGGACGGAGTCAAAGGCTTTGGTAAAGTCCAGATTATCCATGTCTGCCTAAACTCCCTTGTGAAATTTAACTGTAACACAGTCATAAAAATGATCTGGTGTGGCCAACAGTTTTATATACCCATGACCTCCTGTTGATTGTTGTCCTGGTAAGTGCTGTCCTCTATAAAAGAAAACAGCCTTTCTCTTAGAATTGTCTTCATGACTTTCCCTGACATATAATTCCCCAGATTTATCTTATTTCCCCCTTATTCCACAAGGTTACCATACTTGCTGTCTTTTAGTCATCTGTTACTTCTATAATAGCCCAGAGTATCTGCCAGCAGACTGACCAAATTCCTAATGACCATGGAAGGCAGTTAACTGATCCCTCAGCTTTGTCACTTTTAAGGAAGCCTTCTCCCTCTGAATCTCCTTCCCTACTATCTGGATGCATAACCACTGGTCTCTGTACTCAGCCTTACCTTCCTCCCAACTTGGTATACACATGTTTTTCTTCATACTGAATGAAGAAAAGGATTCATTCACAACCCTCACACATAGCATTCTGACTCAGTGGTAACAGTTTCAGGTCCGGTCACTCTCTGTATGGAATCTGCATGTTCTCCTTGCATCCCTGCAAGGGTATTGACACACTAGGACATTCAGGAGCCGCCCCAACACAAATATACTTTCTGAAAGTAATCACTATCACCATTACTTAATAAAAGCTTGCAAACTGTCATACTACTTTTCAAGAAAGAACAATTCATTACTTTACTACATTAATAAACATTTTTCTATAGACTTTCTGTGCTGTCATTAAGCATGACAGTACAGAAAATTTATACAAATATATTTATTATGCAGAAATCTAATTACTCATTTCTACTTTTGAAAAAAACACAGTTTGACAGTTTACAGGCTGCAAGCTGTGAAACAGTTTTTCTTTTTCTTGAAGGTAGAATACACCAATGGGAGTGTTTCATGCAGGTTGGCACATGGGGCAAACTCTCCTTGTTTCCATCCTTCCTAAGGTTCTGTTTCTGGCCTCCATATCTCTTCCCCCATTCTGTCCACTAGGCTTCTGTGGATTTCTCTCCAGTTCTACTCCGTCATTTTTAATGTAATAGCCAGTCCACTACCACCTCTAACTCCAATACTTGCCACCAAAGCCCCTTATTTTCCTGTAGACCCCACATCCTCAGTTACATCAAAACGTTCTGAACTAAAATACAGCTCCAGAAGCTTTGCATAGCACCAGTCCCCCCCCCCCCCACACACACACACACACACACACACTCTTCTTATCATGCTTGTTCTTTTTTCTTGCATGATCTCATCCTTGGATCCCTCATATTTTTTCCTTTTTATCCTACTTGTTTTTAATCTCAATAAATATTTTTAACTCTGGCTGTGTCTGCAAATTGTTTATTGTGGTCTGTTACTAGGCAACCATTGGAAACGTCAGGACTTGCTAGAGCAAGTTCCAAAACACAAAGACTGAATGGTTGAAGATATGGACTTACATATTTATTTAACATTTTTTTACTGGGAAAGTCTGACTTTGAACGAAGCCAATTTTCAGCAGAGACCCAGGGAAAAATGCTCCAGACGCATGTTTCTGTAATGTGGAAGGAAACTGGAGCACCCAGAGAAAACCCACATAAACGCAGGAAGGACATGCAGACTCTGCACAGAAGGCACCCCAGCCAGTAATCAAACCAGAGAACCTTTTGCAGGGAGGTGACCATGCTACCGCTGTACACTGTGCTATCCAATATATACTAAGTTAGAAATGGCCATATATCAGAAAATTCCCTTTTCTCCAAGATATGGCAGTCTTAGACTTGGTATATGTAAGTTCCATCACTGGCGGATGCGGGGGGGGGGGGGTTAACCTCTGCAAAAACAAAAGTTAAAAGGAGAAGAGCAGTGTTTGAGATTTGCTCTTCTCCTGGGTTTGTAGTCCTTGTCAGCTTGTCAGCAGTTGGCATTTCGAGTGCCGACATTTCAATAGGGAGCCAGTGTACTATCCTGATAAACTTAAATAAATAAATAAAGTAATCTTGCCTTTCTTAGTATTAATATTAAACTACACAATGCATGAACTAGTTTCAGCCATGACTCAACACATTAGGGACAGATTTAGGAGTTTTAGTTTTAAAGTGCACTTTAATGAAAGTGTGTCTCATTGAACAGAATGCCGAAATACAGTTTACTAAAAATAAATGATAACTTGCACAAGCAAACTAAACTGTTTTTTTTTGTCTGACTCTGCATGGGGAGTTGTCCCCATGCCCCTATATTGGAGACCCCCCCCCCACTATGTACTACAAATACTACTACCATTATATGTCTCAGATTACATTGAAATGTTGGATTTGCAACAGTCTCAGAGTAAACTGGCTGTTTTCAATAAATAAAAGATAACATTTTGAAATGCTGTGTTTATCAAGTTCAACTGTCTGTTACTTCTCACACACATAGCAATGCTATCCAGAGAGAAGTCACATGTGATAAAAGACACTGAATAACAGATGAAAGTTATCAATTGAGAAACACAATGCTGCAGGAAAACTTAACAAAGTACCTAAATGTGGTATGGAAGTGCATGCAGCAATCATTGCTAAACAAAAACCCATGATAGATGACAGACAAACAAGTAAGTGTATAAACAGAAAAACAAATACAATAATAAATGAAAACATAACCCTGTCTGGGAAAATAAACCACCATTGATAATAAGAGAGGAAGTAAGAAAGACCAGCATAAGCAAGCAGCTTTTACAATTACTTAAACTGTGCTGCAGCAAAACATAAGACTTTTGTTAAACAGAAGGAATTAAAATCATTTTTTTAAGAGAATAGTAGACTCTAGAGCCATAGTAAGGCTGTGCAGTTTGCAAGTGGTGCCCATCAGGTGTACTATTTATTCATATTTAAAGAAAAAGTGGTTGTTTACTTAACTTTATTTATGTAATTTGTTTACTTAATTTTATTTATGTCATTATTTACATTTCAGTTTTGTTCTCCACCATCTTTCTATAAAATAAGATTTATCTGTGCTTCCTTACATTCTACAGAGGAAACTTACCTCCATAGATCAGATGGATGACTTCTAATTTGCTTTGCGAGGTTATATGCCAGACAATTACACACAAGGGTGGGATTCATGAAAAAGAGTGATGCAGCTGTGCAGTCAAGAATAGCACAAGCAATGTTACAAGATGCAGGGATCAGGGATGTAAAAATAAAAAGATATTGTGGACCTGCTGGGGTTACTGCTGTAAAAGTAGGTATTTGCCCACAAAAATTAGTAAACATTCCAAAGAGAGGCAGGTGAAATGGACAGTCTAAATTGGCTGTAGGTATGAGTGTACATATGTATGTGTAGTATGGGATAGCAACTGTGGCAGGTTTCTTTAGATAACTGACAGTGTTGAAGTGACACCCTGCCCCCATGTGCAAAAATGGGAAAAAGGGTTCTGGATGCATGGATGGATGGATGGATGCAGAGATACTGACCATGTCATGGCAAGTCACTTAACCTGGACCTAGATGCTGGCAGGTAACATGCCAGTGACAATGCAAGTCTACATGTGTTTCAGAGCTCCATAAACATCATCAAAACAACATCAATGGCTTGAAAAGTTCTCCCAGCAAAGAAAGATGTGTTACCGCAGACTTTACATGTGCATAGCAGGTGCAGTCTAAGCACTGACAGAGTTGATAGGGTTTTCTGGGAGTGTGGGTTGCAGGATCTTGTTATATATGCATACATACAAATATTTCAAGCACAGGCATTAATACCCTTATAGCTTGCCAATATATCAAAACACTTGTTCCCATAATAAGTGTCTGGGCTGTGTTAAAAAATGTCTAAACTAGTACTTGCTTTAATGTAATTTGGTAGTCTGTTCCATGCATCAGCTGCTCTCTCAGAGAACCAATTAGTAAACTTCTCATTCCTATAGAATCGTCTACATAGGCTGTCTGATGATTTCCTACTACTTTTTGATAACCCCAAACATTCCTAGAGGTAGTTGTCTATAAATGACCTTTATATCTGAATAAGATTTCCACTTAAATATCTGTAAGAGATACTGTACAACTGTACAAGTTCAGATATTTTAGTCTTTCTTAAGAACTTACATTTTCACATCCATGGATAGTATGCAGTATTTCCTCTGTACTCTTTAGAGGTTACTGATGCTTGTTTTTTTATAAGGTTTCCATATTGCTATTCCATACTCAAGTTTGGGTCTAATGTAACTAACAAACAACAACTTCAAAATTTCTGATTTCCTAGACTTTATAAATCTTATTATACAGCTTATAGTTCTATAATTATCATTAATCAATTGATTGATATGATTAGAAAAACTCAAACTGGATCTACCCATATACCTAGGTTCTTAAATGAATGCAGTTTCAATCACTGTGTGCTGTATTAAATATTCACCTTTCAATTTATGTCTCCCAAATCTCACACGCTTAGTTATTGTTCTACTTATCAGCATATTATTGTCCTGCACCTAAATGGTCAATTTAGTCAAGTTATTTTGCAGACATGCATTATCTGTAACACAAGTAATTAGTTTACCCAATTTCAAGTAATCTGTGTAAAGACTGTAGAAAGCCTCAGATGAAAAAGTTAGGTCTGAGAGATACACTCTAAACAATTAAGGGCCTAGGCTATATAAGAGAGAGTAAAAATATGTGAAAAAATGAGCAAGACTGGTCACCACCTTTTAATATGTTTTTAGGAAGACAATGTTGGTATGCAATAAGCATGAATGTTTCTGATTGCTGGGTATGTAGTTTAATACCTAAAATAGCAGGGGTCATGCCCCTGGTGCCAATTCCACTAGATGCTTCTAAAGAGGCATAAAAATTTTCAAAAAGATTTTGCTTGATGCTAATGTTACTACATTTGTAGATTAGACTAAATGTACTTTGCAGTCTTTGTATGTACAAATGCAAAATAATTCAGTGTAAATAAAATTAATGTCTAATTAATATGTGTGAAAAAACATGTTTAAAAATGGGTCCAGGGTACCTACTAGATTAAAATGCTTGGGTAGCAAACAGTCTGTGTAAATACATACTGTACAGGACACATTATAAAGTGATTTCAAAAGTAATTTGTCAAGTTGTAATTTTATCACTAGTTGTAGTATTATTACTGGTTTTTGGACCACCATTTTATCCGTACCAGTATTGGTTACCTCAGTTAGAGGAAAATTATATTAAAATATTGCACACATACAGCTAATGGACTATGTAAACAGCAGTATAAACCATGTTTTTTTCAGCACTGAATAATGCTTGCAGTAGTACTAGTCCTTGTCTCTTGTAGATATTAGTCTGTATCTAAACTCTTGGTATGAAGTGATTAATAAAAGTTAATTCAACAGCTGCAGAAAGTTAATAAAACAATTCTAAGTTATGAATTAAGTTCAGTGATTGTAAAAGAACAAATTAATCAAGTTAGAGAAAAAAATAAAGTAGACACAGCCCCATAATTGGTGGAATATTTTTCACAGAATGGTCTGTAAAAGAAAAAGTTGTTAGATTAAAATATACATTCAGTTTTGGTAGTAATACTTTTTATCATTGTATTAACTGTGTAATATTGCATTTTGACTTGTGATATCAAAAAAAAAACTAAAGATTTTGTTTCCTAATGTATTTTCTGTATAAACTGGCCAAAAGATACATAACAATATAAACTGTTTTAAAAATAAAGAGGGAATTGTTAGAGCATGTGTTGAACAGTGAATAAGGATTAAAATTAATTCTGCTGTAAATATGCTGAAAGATAAAGCATAGAATCAAAAGTTTGCTTGAATGTAGGTATAGAGTTTAGCAATGTAAAATTGACATCCATGCCATTTGACATAGCTCTGGCTAAAATAAGTGAAAAAAGCAAGAAACTTATGTTAATGGACATGGTTTTATAAAATCAGCAGTACGTGCTTTTCACAAGAAGTTTCCTTGAAAACATGTTTACTGACAATATCAGTAAAAAAGTTTGACATGCTTTCTTACAGATGAATGGACATTGCTTTTTATAGAATCAGCAGAAAATTCTAAAAGGCAAATATTGCATGCATTCTCACATCAGCAGAAGTGCTTACAAGTAAATATTTAATGGCTTCACAGAAAGACAACAGGAAAGTCTAAAAACAGACATTACGTTCTTTCCCACAGAAGCTCCTTACAAAAAAAGAAAACAGGATCTAAAGTGCGTGACTAAAAGAATATATAAAAACTGTAACCTAAACTGTGTTAGAGGTATGTAGGAACTTAGGTTCCGAGGTAAATGGAGAATGGAAAGCTATACTCTATACTGGTCGTGAAACTTGCAAATTACAGTAGTACGTCTTGTTTGTTATATGAATAAGTTATTTATTAGCAACTGTGCTTACAGTAAAATAGTATTGTGCTGCAAAGTATATTTTCACATCAGTGCAGTTTGCAAAGCTCTGTGTTTTAAACAGACTGCGGATACAGTCATCCAAAACTTTGTGTTTTAACCAGACTTTGATTCAGCAGTAAACAGCTGACAAGACTTTGTGTCTTAGGAAGACTTTGAGTCCAGTACAGTGAGCATAGCATGCAGCACCCTTCATAAATTAATGTTTTAGTCATTATTGATCCCTGTCACAGTGTGTCAACCCACTTATGCAAATGATGGCAGTTCTGCCCCTCCCATCCTATTGTCTTATATGAATTAGGTAATGTCTGATGTACAGCATGGCCAGTAGTTTCACTGTACTGCTTAGCGAATGTGTAGTACTGGATCCATCAGTTTTAATCTGTGTTGTCTGTATTCTGGCCTATAGTTTTGGACTGACTCCAGTTTTTTGCCTTTAGTGCATTGTATCACCTCAGCCTCATATGGAGTTCACCTGCATCTGATTTTTGCAATGACGCCTCTATGGCATTTCTTATGCTGTAGCTGTTGGCTCTCAACATTCTGGTCCTCTTTTGGTGATCTCCTGCTCTAGCTGTCTACCTGCCACCATGCTGTGCAGCATTGCACAGGCAAATAATAACTTTCTACAGGTCCCCAGAGCATATCGTACTGCACCAAAAGAGGAATCTAGAAAACAGAAGTGTGTCTTCAGCTATCCAAACACACAGTAGATGATGCTGTGGGTCTATGACAAGGCCACGGTGCATGAAATCTCAGCCATGGTCTGCAAGTTATTTATTAGTATCATGAGTCATCCCTCCAGGGCATATCTGGCATCACAATAAGATGTTCTTGTAAGAAATTGTCCTGCATAAATCACTGGTATAAGTCAGCTTTGTGCCAGATGTAGGAATCGTGGAAATGCCCAGATAGTGCATTGACACATATGTGCATTGCACACCATATTTCAGTTGATGGAGAGCAGGACCTTCAAGGTGATGTGGGTGCAGTCAATGGCCCAGAGAACCTCAAGGAAATGTACTATATCATCCAATGCCTGCATATTGTCATTTCTTTACTCTGTGGTCCATGAGGACAACATATATTTCACCACATGCTGCATCATCATATGAAAGAACTGCAGCATTATTTGTGGGAGCATGTCAAAATTATGTTTGATGACAGTGGAGTTTACTTCTTGATCCACTGTTGCACACCCTCAGAGTTGATATATATAAGTCCAGGGAGTGTGGGGGTGTCCCCAAACATTGGAGGGTGAAGGGGGATTTGCCCCCCCTTTTAAAAATTGTTGAGTTGTTTGTTAAAGGTAGTTTTGATGAATGGTTTTCATTTTTTTTTTTTCATTTGTAGAAATTACCTTCAATGGGTCAAGTTGAATCTCCATTTCTGAGGTAGATGACAGTGGAGCACCAACTGTATCCCCTAATGGTGGCTTAAATGTGCCTATGCACTCTCATGGGATTGTATCGGACAATGGTACATGTCTACAAGGTCCCATATGATATTTCTGTCCACAACATAGCATCAAGTTCCTTGTCTGTTGTGGCGGTCATGGTAGGTTAGTTGAGGTCAGATTCGTAGATTTAGAGAGTAAGTACACACACTGTCATATGCATTGCCTGCAAGAACAACCCCTAAGAGATGCTGTCCAGCTAATATGTATGCTGTTCCTAGCATCTTACCATGATATTTCTCACTGTTCACTGAGAAGTGATAGTGTGCAAATTGACTGCCAAAAACATCTCAATAGTCTACTTTCATACTTTTCTGAATCGCACTGACATGTTGGTTACCCTCATTTGCATTCACTATCGCTCTCATTTGCATAATGTTACTAAGTCGCATATCGTTATTAGGTCACCTGCATTTAATACTAACTACACTATTTTTCTAGGTATCATGCTACATATGTCTCTGAAACAGACCCACCCTATGCCACCACTCACCATGATATTTCTCATAATGCAGTAGAATAATTGTTTCTGAATCCTACCCAAGGTATGATAATTTTTTAAAAGTGTTTTTTTATTTGTGGATGACAGATGGTCAAAGATACTTTCAGCCAGTCTGGCATACTCATCTGTTGGATAAATTGCGGTAAGTAAGGAACTCCTGTTAAGAAAAAAAAAATTAGGTGAATTAATGCTTCCCTTCAACTCGTGTGCAGTACTTAGAAATAGCCTCATTAAGTGAAATAGTCGTTGACATTTGTAAAATTCACCAGTTCAGCCTATGTGACCTACAGAAAAATCATGATCAGTGCTTATTTTTCATTGTTTGACATTGAAAATAGAACAATGGGGATAGTGGGGAATACGGCATCAAATGTATCCCGGCACAGATGCATGTGTTCTTTCATTCATCTTCCTGATTGTATCAAACCATATTCTTTGTACAATACAACATCACTTGTCAGATTGTGTTATAAATTTGTAGTTTTGAATATTTTTCCAGTAAGCAATGAAACAAAACGTATGGACAAATATTGACAAAACTGCCCATTTCAGAACATTTCAATTATAAAAGGCCCCACAAACTTCTGTAATTACAGTCTACCAACATCAGCCAAAATGCGTAGTTTCTGCAAAAGTAAAAGTCATTTTAATAATTCCACATTAAAGAGATCTGTAACTAATGAAGAGGTTGCTACTAGCAAGCAACTTTATATTTCAGTGTTAAATCTGCAAATTCAGTGCCTTCTTCCTTTAAAGAATAAATTGCCTATGTTACATTAAAAAAATGGCAAGCTGCTAATATTGCAACAGGGAACAGATGACAAGCTGTCAGGTTCATAGTTACATGGCACCTAAGGACTGCAGTATCCCACTCAACCCCACCCTTAAAATACAACACAGAATCAGCAATCCAAAAGTAAGTATATTAACTGTTGTGCTACTAACACAATGTTTAAACTTTTTAGTACAACAGTAATGACCATTTGCTAAACAAAACAGTTGCACATTGAAAACAGACTTAGCATGGGCAGCAGTAAACTTCTCACTTAGCATGGGCAGCAGTAAACTTCTCTTCTCTTGAAGCTCACAATTCTTTGAAAATGTAGGGAAGCTATCAATTCCTTGAAAATGTGCTGAAGTTCACAACTCCTTGAAAATATACCGAAACTCACAATTTATTTTGAAAATGCACTGAAACTAGTAGTCTAGCAGATGATGTACAGGATTCAGGCTCTTGTCTGCTATAACTAAGGTACAGGCTTTGAGCTTTAGTCTTGGCATTTTACACACACACATGCACACCTTCTTAGTTATTCTCCACAAACCTATAATATAATTTTTGTCCAGAAAATCCATGCTCCTTGTTTCAAAAAATTGCACGCTCTGCTCCATTCCAATTTAAATCTGCATGCATCATACTAAAAACGCAAGCACATCCACTATTAAGGACACACTATATGTGCATCTTTAAAGAGGAAATGTAAAAATGAGTAGTGATATTGTAAAAGAAGAGCTTTATAAAGACTTGGGAATGCCATTTGTTAGCAAGTTAATGTACAGGCATTGATGGATTTAATGGATAATGTAGAAAAATACACTTAACCTTGTGTCTACAATATAAAGGGAATGAAAAAATAACATTATGGAGATAGACAAGAATACTACATCAATACAGTATGAATAGAATGGAAGCCATAATAATATTATATAAATAATTCAAATATGTTATTTAGTTCATTGTTGATGTCTAAGCAGGTTGCTGTGTCAGACAGCCTTAAGACAAAATCCATGCATACTGAAAAGTGATATGATATGCAGCACCAGATCTGTAAAGTAATTGTTTGAAAAAATAAATGTAAATAACATCCTTAATGTGTTTATAAGAAACCAGAGGGAGCACGTGGTTGCTGGGGAGGTTGACATGCATGTGTCAGACTCTGGGAAACAGAGGCTTCACCCTTCTGCTCCAACTTAGTAGTGCATGCTGACCATAACCCTGCTCTTACCACTACTCCTAACCCTAACCCTGCTCTTACCCCTACTCCTAACTCTAACTCTACAACTTACCTTAAAAAACTCTTTCCTTAACACTCATATTACATACGATAAGATACAAACACACATGCACCAAATACACACTCTCCATACTCCATCTAACCCCTTATCTCATCCTTACCCTAACCCTAAAACTATACACTCCCAAGTGTGCACATACAATCATAAATGCACACACACACACACACACACACACACACACACACACACACACACACGCACACACACACACACACACACACACACACACACACACACACACACACACACACACACACACACATCCTGCACACAAACACACTGAAGCTATCCACTTATCTAACCCTTACCTTAAACCAAAAACCACACACACACAAACACACCTCTCAAATCCACACACTTACTTATTTCAACAATACAAAAAAATTGTCATCCGTGTGTGTGTGTGTGTGTGTGTGTGTGTGTGTGTGTGTGTGTGTGTATGTATATATATATATATATATATATATATATATATATATATATATATATATATATATATAGACAGATATATATATATATATATATATATATATATATATATATATAAAATATGTATATATTCTTTTTTATTCATTTATTTAAAATTATATCTATCTGCCTTTCTATACATATTTTTCTAGTAATATATATATATATATATATATATATATATATATATATATATATATATATATATATATATATATATATATATATATATATATATATATATATATATATATATATATATATATATATATATATATATATATATATATATATATATATATATATATATATATATATATATATATATATATATATATATATATATATATATATATATATATATATATATATATATATATTTATATGGGTCTACTTTGCTTGGTCAAAAGCCCATGTACTGGAATGTCATTTTCGCGAGATGAAAATAATGAAAACTGAAATTCTGAACAATGCAGTTTTTCCCAAAGCAAGTAAACACTTGCCAGTTTGGAGAAATGTGCCCTTTTCCTCACTGTAGTGTGATCCTGAAGTTGGAATATATAGTTAGGGGGGTATGCGGGCCTCTACCTAAGTGGGTATCAGATATTATGATGTGTTTTCATGAAGTTTTGGGCAAGTGTTTACTTGCCCTGTGGAAAAACTGCTAGGTTCGGGATTTTAGTTTTCATTATTTTCATCTCAAGAAAATAACGTTTGAGTACTTGGGCTTTCAAACATGCAAAGTACTCTCTCTGTATATATATATATATATATATATATATATATATATATATATATATATGTATATATATATATATATTTAACACACACACACACATAAACTCACATACATGCATGTGTCAGTAGCAGATCAGGATGTGGCTGCCATGGCGGGCTGGGTCTGCTACAGAAAAATGGATATGTCACCCCATGCACCAAGCTCCCTTAATGCAACTCTAGGTAGAACCAGTAAGGCAAGTGCTTTGTGAAATAAAAGAAAATTAGTGAAATCAGGGCTTAATGTTTCAAGGAGCAGTCAACCCATTACTGGAACTTCCAAATGTTTGCAGTTTGAGATAAGAAGAAGGCGAAAAAGAAGTGATACAAGTAGAGATTATAAAAATGAGCTTAGCTTCAAAGCCAGCTTTAGATTGGGTGCGACCCAGGGAGGATGATCAGGATGGGTCACCCAACGAAGCCTAGGTCAAAACATCCTAATACAGTTTGAGGTCTGAGGAACATCAGGTCCTCTAGAAGCTCTGAGGTTCTCCAGGTTTTGTAATACATTTTATAACCTATTTTTGAAAAAGAATGACTTTTTATTCTTTTTTTTTTTTTTTTTTTTTTTTTTATATTTACTGATAGGCATATTTATTTATTTATCTCTCCCCAGTCTGTGTATATGTGTGTGTGTGTGTGTGTGTGTGTGTGTGTGTGTGTGTGTGTGTGCACGCACGCGTGTGTGTGCGTGCATGCCTGTGTGTATGTCCATAGATAAATTGGTAATGATTATTTTATTATGCACTCATTTATACTTATTAGCACTATTCTTAGAAGTCAAGAGAAAAAAACAGCTTCACAGCACTGAACTAAAAACCAAGTTTTAATATAGATACCAAAGCTTTCAGACAACGTCCTTCATCAGTGAACACTGATAAAGGACTTTGTCTGAAGGCTTTGGTATCTATATTAAAACTTGGTTTTTAGTTCAGTGCTGTGAAGCTGTTTTTTCTCTTGATCTCTGTTTGTTTGCAAGCTTCACTTTATCACAGTTGTGTTTTTTTCTCATTTTTTACTATTCTTAGAAGTAAGGTTTATCACAAGATGCACACAAACAGATAGATGTACACACAATTGCAGGCTCAGTCTAAAACTTCACACTTATCTACATACAAACTGGAGGTATGCCAGTTCACATATGGCACAAGTCTATGCTGTTGGAGGAAACTAAAGCACCCAGATAAAACTCTTTACTGTGTCAGTCATCTGTTGTTTTCACATATCCTTCCAAAATCACTGAAAACAGTAACTTATTATATAAAAGGCTAATGTTTAATTGTAATGGACAGTAAAAGAAATTATAACCAAATTGTTCTTCACAACACTTCCAAACTAACACACATATGATAAACTGCAATAATGATTGTTTTACAGTGATTTCAGTAAAAACAATGCCTTATGTGAAACTACTACTATAAAACCAGATCATTGACTGTTTAACTGTAATCAAACAACATCATTGGTGAATCAGTTTCATCCACAGAAGCCTTCCATGCCAGTCAAGTACAACCACTTTAACTGTATACACCTTATGTATCTGATTGTGATTAAAAACATGGCCACAGTAAAGTGTGGTGACTTTATTTTACACAAACACACAGAAGCCACAGTAAAGTACTCCAACTTGCTTCACACAGATTTATAGTAGTCCTGCAAATGCAAATGTATGACTGCTTAACTTAATCTAATGATAGTTGGTCTCAACTTACTTTCATCCATACTGATAGTCCATGTTCCCAGTAATTATACTCATTTGTTCACTATGTGTACCCCAGTTGTATGATATGAAGAAAAATAAAAAATATTTCTAAATTAACCACAAGCTTGGTGAGGTAGAACAAAGTTGATTTAGTATAACTGGTCCTTCATCTATTCTGGGTGCTCTCTTCATGATTCATTAAGAAGCACAAACTGTATCCTCTAATAATTTATTTTTTCCTTCTATTAATGGGAGGTCCACCAAAAGTATCAGGACCCCAGGTAATTGTCCAGATTGCTCCATCTGCACTGGCCCTGTTAATATAATGACTGAATTTAACTCTTCTCTGCTTTCCTGTTGCAACCCACTGCAAACATTTAGATAATTTGTAAAGGACAGACATGAAAATGTATTTTATTTGCAAGAAAGGTTTGTACTGAACTCAGCTTAATTTTTTTACCCCATCCATTTTTCACTCTAGATCATGGATGGAGAGTATACAGGAGATGAAATTGCTGTAGCTGGGATAGGATGCAATTTTCCAGGAGGTAAGAATTTAGTAATTTATATTGCCATTCTAATTAATAAAACAAATGCCACTTGCTAAAACTTGTCTTATTAAGTAAGAAAAAGCCATCATTGCAATGTTTTATATACTAGCATTTTAAGATTGCCAAGCATTTAAGTGGGAGATAACGTATAGGTTATGTCTTGCTAAAACATTATCCAACTGCTCTCTAAAGCAAAAAGGGTTTGCACCAAGTGCCTTTTGTACTTGGGTGTACTCTTATCAGAATATAATTCACACCACATCATGCATTACAGTGCTTACAAAATTATCTACAGCCTAACAAAACAAACAAACAAATAAATAAATGAATGAAAAGGAAATAAAAACAGAGTATTAGGCTACTTCTTCCTGCATATCTCTCATGTGCAAACACACACACATACATACACACACACACACACACACACACACACACACACACACACACACACACACACAAATGGCATGCACTCATACCCCATGCATGCATTCACACACTCACGTGTGCATGCAAGCACACCCACATGTGCATAGATACACACACACACACACACACACACACACACACACACACACACACATTCATATGCACACACACACACACACACACACACACACACACACACACACACACACACACACACACACACATACACACACATAGAGACAAATAGACATACATCACATGCATGCGCACATGCATTTGTGTTTAATGTTGGGGGAGCAGCAGTATTTTATAACTGCAGAACTGCATAAAAAAACAATTATTCAGCTCCAGTAATATGATGTAGTCAGATCTGATTCTAAATAGTCATCAGAAAAGAAAGTATTCTAGCTACATCTAACTATGTGTAGGTTCTTTTATTTAAAACTACATTTGCAACACCTTATTATCTCCCAGTAACACTACAGCTGAGTATGAGAGATATATTAAAGCATACATTATCTGCATGTTTGCTGAGGTACATGCTAGTCAGCTTATGTCCTATTTTCCTTGAAAGCTTGAGTTGATAGTAATACTAGGTAGGGAATTTGCCTATTTTATTAGAGAAAGTGCCCAAACCCTTCTTCTGATAAGTGCCATGGGGTCATGAACATCCACTTGATGTTATGATGCAATTCAGTATATTAATATAAATCCAAGCAGCTGTTTTGGAGACAGAACCCCCAGTCTGCTAAAGTTCTTTGAATCAGGCAAATGTGTTACCTGGCTAGCCATTTGATAGCATTACAAGTAGCAAAGGCATACTATTGTTGCACTATTTTCTGCTATTATTGGTAAGTACACTGTGTGTGTGTGTGTGTGTGTGTGTGTGTGTGTGTGTGTGTGTGTGTGTGTGTGTGTGTGTGTGTGTGTGTGTGTGTGTGAGAGAGAGAGTGTGACGTGAATAATGTATTAAGCTAAAGAATGGGAGGTAGAGGTCTACTAAGGGTGAGAAAGTATGTTAAACTGCAACTACAATGAAGTAGGAGTAATATTGTGCTCTTGTGTTGCAGGTAGTCTCACATGTGAAATAAATGCCACTTATAACATTTATAAGGAAACAGAGACTGTTCCTGCTAGCTAATCAGTACAGTGAACAGTTATGTGTTCAAACAACTGTGGAACTCAGATGACATACATGCAGAATATACTATCCAATAATTCTCATGTGCAGCTGCTGTCTAACATCCATTACTTTCTAGACATGAAAATTTAAAATATGTTAATGTGATTGCCTTGTTGCAGTGCAGCTATACTATAACCAGCTTTTGTTTGTTTTTTTCTTTTGACAAAATTTTATGGCAATTCAAATTAGTACTGTCACTATCTTTTGATGGAATTGCTTTCAAAATGTGGAACTTGTTGTGGTTCTATTTAGTTATTTTTGCAAGTGAAAAAGATTAGCACTTTAGTTTATTAAGAATACTTACCTTACTAGTCTTACTGCACTGTGCTATTGTTGTTTCCTAATGCTTCTCAGCATAGGAAACGCAGACTGTTACTTGTGGATTCTTTATCTTGGAATATATCTGCACTGTCCTGACTAGAATGTTCTGCTTGCAGCATTCTGCAAAAAAAAAAAAAATATGTGACAAAGGTCAATGCCTCAGAGAGGGAGTTAGCTGTAAATAAGTGCCTGAATAACAATACCCTGTCTAAATTAAAACTTCAAGTTCAAGTTTATTGTGATGCCTGTACCTTAGCACTGTTACAATGAAAGTATATATATATATATATATATATATATATATATATACATATACTTCTATATACATAAATAAATAAATAAATCAACATACATTATACATTGAACAAGCACTGATAATAAAAACTGTGGAAAGGATAGCATTAAAATTCGACAATTTCATGACAAGTTATACCAACAAATTTTGTGGGAACCTTGTAAAAACAGATTGCATGGGAGAAAGCGGCTTTGGAGGACTGGAGCATAATGGCAGAAATACACCCAAGGGCAACAACAACCATTACGCAAAGAGGAGGCATGTAGAGGCCTAGTTAGCTGATAGGGAGTGTAGAGCTCTTTAAGATATGTAGAGCTCATTCCTCTAAACAAACTTACAGTAAAACATGATACAAGACTGAGTCGGCAGCCACTGTAGGCTCTGCTGAACTGGGGTAATATGAAGGTATGTAGAAGTACCTGTAAGTATCTGAGATGCAGAATTCTGAACTAGCTGTAAATGATCAAACTCACTGTCAGGAATGACAGCAATCAAGACATGAAGCTAGCAGGGTATGCATCACCATCACCAAAAAGATCTCAGGAGGAGGAAGGTGTTAGATGCATGAAATATTAAAAAGATAAAAACAAGATGCTTCTACAACAGATAATACCTGGTCCATTAATATTCTGTCATCATTAACTATACCAAGATTTTTAACATTCTTCACAAAAATGCAACCTGTCCCAATTAAAAATGATGGTTAAATTTAGAGCTGGACAGGCATATCCCCTCAAGGTAATAAGAATAGCCATGGCAGTAGTTTTGACCATTTTAAGCTGCAGGGATTAACAGTCATCTAATTCTAGGTGCATTGCAGAGCTTCACCCAAAGAGGTGGAAGGCAGTATAAAGCTGTGTATAATCAACAATGATACTGAAAACTTCTCTGACTAATAAGTTCACCAGTTGGAAGCATATACATGGAGAGCTACAGAGACCCCAATCCCCAATAAATAGGAGCTCTAGATGAAGTAGGATAAGTAAAAGAGGAATTTATGCCAGACACAGTTAGTCAGGAAAAACCTGACAGGTGGTAGGCAAAATGCATCAATAAGGTACCCTTAGCTCCACACTGGGTTCTAGGATGGCTGCAAAGAATGTTGTGACCAAGTGTGTTAAAATGGTAAGGGTAAGAGTTGTAGAATGTATGGAATCGATATTATTAACATCTTAAAAAAAAAAAAAAAAAAAAAAAAATAAAAACCAAAAAAGGCAAAAAGCAGCTATAGTAGACAACGAAGTAACAGTATGACACCAAGAAATAGCGTAACGATCCTTTTTATTTCCGCTTTCGTCCGTAGACTTCATCAGAATAAAGTAACTCATCATACAAACTCATTAAATACAGAAATAATTAACACACTATAATTAATAAATTAGCACTTAAAGCCATACACTCACTATTAGTAAAAAAATGTATGCAAACACATACAAACAGCACTACTTTATAAAATATGTAAACTAATTAAATCATTATTCTTGTTTACTTTTAATTTTTGATTTTTTAAAAAACATTTCATGTTAATAGACTCATTGAGACCAGGTAAATGATCTGCCTTCAGTCTTATTTGCCACTCAGCTTCTTTTTGTAATAAAAAATTTTTGAAATCCCCTCCCCTCAAATCTTTATAACACACTTCTAAAATGGAAAATAAAAATTTATGAAAATTATCACACACTTGCGAATGCTTGAAGAGGGCATTTTTGTCATCCTTAGTTTTGATACAATACAAATGCTCTCTTATACGTGTTCTAAGTTCTCTGGTGGTCATGCCCACATAAAATGCAGGACATGATGAACACAGAGCTATGTAAACTATACCAGCACTCCGACAGTTGGCATAGCCTGGAACTGCAAAAATCCTATCTGAGGTGGTTACTGAAATATACGGACCGACGGAAATATATCTGCACATGTTGCAATCATTGCAACAGTGCATACCCTTCTTAACTGTATTGGTATTTAGCTTGCTAACATTATGTTGTCCCAAAATGTACCTTAAACTATTATCATTTCTTTGAACAAATACTGGTTTATCACCCAAAATGCCAGACATTTCAGCATTACCTTTAATTATACGCCAATTTTTTGTAATGATATTCTTGATATGCATACTATCTGAATTCATACCAAGTGTACAGACCAAATTATGATGCATAATGTTCTTTGTATCAATACCACCTGAAACCATTCCATCACTGAATAGGTTTAATAATGGTGGAAAATCAATTTTACGTCTTCTCAAAATGTCATCTGCTATATGCTTTAACTGTGTTATGGGATAACCTCTGTTACCAAATAAGGAAATAATGAAGTGAAACTCATCAATAACATCAGATTCCCTTGATGTCATCCGACTCGCTCTTATGAACTGGCCTTTGGGAATATTGGAAATTATATGTGTTGGATGTCCACTTTTATAGTGGAGATAACCATTATTAAAGGTGTCCTTCCTATGAATGGTACTATGAATCCTCATATCTACAGGATCCCACCTCAAATTAACATCCAAAAAATCAACTTTGTTGCCCTTACCACCAATGACAAACTTTATATATGTAGACATTGAATTGATATAATTAAGAAATACATCGTTATTAATATCACTTTGATCTAAAATAAAAAATAAATCATCAATAAAACGACACATAAATACAATTTTAAATCTGTTCATCAACGATGGCATAAATTGCTGTTCCCACATTGTCATAACAACATTTGCATATGCAGGAGAAGCTGGGGAACCCATTGCTGCTCCTTTACATTGTCTATAATAAATTTTATCAAACAGAAAAAAATTGTTTTCTAAAATAATTTCTAAAAATCTACAAATTAAAGAAACAGTATTTTTGGAAAAACCATTATAATGATTCAACAAAAAATCCTGTACTGTCTCAATACCTAGATCTTGGGGAATACAGGTGTATAATGATACTACATCTACTGTCAGCATTACATGTTTGTTAGGATCAAAACTGAATCTAGAAAGAAATGCATTTAATTTTGTCAAAAAATGCCAGGAATCCCGCAAAAAAGACTTGTCATTATAAATCGTGGGCCCCAACAATGCATCTATAACTAATGCCAAACCTTCTGTTATTGAGTGGGCCGAAGACACAATGGGTCTAAAAGGTGGATTGGCTAGAGACTTGTGAGACTTAGGGATACCAAAGAACACTCCAATCCGTGGTTGGTCTATAACGCAAAATTCATATAATTCATGACTTATGTCACCCTCCATTAAGGCTTCGTACAAATATGAATGTATAATGCGTTGACGTTTGTGGATCTCTGGAAGTGAAATAATGACATATTCATCCCTATTATTTAAAAGTTTCAAAACACCTTCTCTATAGGCTTCACTAGTCATTACTACTATGTTATTCCCCTTATCACTTTTCATAAATCTGTGTGTGCCACTCAAAGTCTTCAATTTTTGCAAAGCTTTACTTTCTGCAGCTGTGAGGTTGTAGTAACATTTACGTTTGCTGTTAAGCATACCGTCAATGTCCTGTATACACAATTCCTCAAAAGTATGAAGAGTATGGTGCAACCTAGGACAAAACTTAGAAGGTTTACAAAATACTTTGTTACTTGTCTTTATATCATGTAACAAAAAATGTAAGTTTAACTTTCTGACATATTATTTCACATCAACCACAGTTTTTACATAATTAGCCTTAGAGTGAGGAACAAAATTCAATCCCAATTTAAGCACATTCATTTCTTCAATGGAAAAATCATAGTCAGTCAAATTGATGACACTGAACTGATTAGAGTCAAAAACTAAGTTTCGTCCCCCGAAGAATGAGAGTTCAGAAAAGTCCGGCTCCTTGTCAACACAGTTTTTATTGAATTTGCATGTTTCTTGTTCGAAACAATAATGTTTGGGGCTCCAGAATGATTTGATACATTACTCTAGTTAGGCCCCAGATTAGAATTATTACTGATGTTAGTGTCAGAAACATTCACACTGTCACTATTACCAGTCTCAGGTCTCAAATCAACTTCCTTATCCACAGATATGTTACCAACTACATTGCCAGCTCCGCTGTTCTTGTGGATTTTTCTACTACTGTTACATAGGCCTGGTTCTATAGTTGATTTCAATGGTGGAAAGTTTTTTTCAAAAGAACCAAACCATTTACTATTAGTAACAGTTTCAGTTTCACTGGTAGCATTAACATTCTTATGAACTGGAAACTGGTTACCCCCATTGTGAGTTCTACTATATTTACTACCAGAGACAAAGTTCGTGAAAACTGTGTTGGTTTCATATGCTTGTATGTCACGTAGCAATTTATTCTGCTTCCTATTAATATTCTCTTTAGCAGATTGATCTAAGTCCTGTACCATATTGTTAAATAAATCACCAAAACTATCGTCGTCAAAATGCTCTTTGAAAAACGACTCTAGGGTTACGATTTCATGCTTCAGTAATTCCAGTTTTCTAACATTATTGTCAACTAACGATTTAAGGAAATTCAGTCCAGTTTCTTTGAAGAAAGCAGTCTCAATGAGTCTATTAACATGAAATGTTTTTTAAAAAATCAAAAATTAAAAGTAAACAAGAATAATGATTTAATTAGTTTACATATTTTATAAAGTAGTGCTGTTTGTATGTGTTTGCATACATTTTTTTACTAATAGTGAGTGTATGGCTTTAAGTGCTAATTTATTAATTATAGTGTGTTAATTATTTCTGTATTTAATGAGTTTGTATGATGAGTTACTTTATTCTGATGAAGTCTACGGACGAAAGCGGAAATAAAAAGGATCGTTACGCTATTTCTTGGTGTCATACTGTTACTTCGTTGTCTACTATAGCTGCTTTTTGCCTTTTTTGGTTTTTATTTGTCTGAGTTGTGGTACTTTGGGTTACTTATTATTAACATCTTATCAACTCTGTTTTAAAATCATTTGTCTTTAATTTGTCAGTGATAAATATTATATTACTTGTTCTCATTAACTGTCTTATGATTTAAAATTTATTGTTTCAAAATTTAAAAATAACAAAATGAAAATACTCAGTAAAGGAAGCTTTACTGATACTTCAAAATGCATGGCTGTCAACTTATACATGACTTAATCAGGGTCAAGGTTTTAAAAAAATAAAGATTTATGGGATTCTCTTCAGTATGATCTCCTCTTTTTTCAAAATGTTAAACTTATTTAAATCACATGTTATCCAATATATTTTATAATTCATGCATATAGCAGAAATAAGGTAATATTGTAATACAGTTTTTGATTTGAAAGCACTGTTTTATAACTCGTTATGCTTTTAAAGTTTTATGTATTCAGTTTATGACTTTTCATGATGTTCATTAAATTCTTAAATTTGTTTCCTCAACTACGGTGGTAAATGCAAGGCATGTAATTACTAGGAGGCTAATATTTTACATGTTTTCTTTCAATTTAAATATGTAACTCATTGCTGAGAACTCCCCAGTGACAAGCTGATATATTCATAAACTACACACTCTAGGGACCTAAACCTTGTCACCACAATAAACAGAACATGCTGGAGGGATAGATTCCTGTCCCAGAGACTTCCCATACTCTGGAACAGGCTACCCATCTATGTCAAACAGAGCTCCTCATTAACACTCTTCAAGAAAAATCTTGATGATTGGATGGGTAATAGGAAATTTACCCAGGGGATGACATCTGTGGTTCTGCTTGACAGAGGCACAGGAAAATAATTTTCTTGGGTGGCGAAAGCCAGGGTACCTTTTTGGCTAGGCTTGTATAGGTCCTAGGGCCAATAGCCTAGCACCTACCTATGAACCTATGAACCTATGAACAATTTGTTGTTTATCTTTTCGGCTTTTCCCAGTTAGGGGTCACCACAGCCGAACTCCAGTCCGCTAATGATTGGCAGTCGATTTTTATGGTGCCGAGTTGCCAGCCCGACACCCATCCTTCAGCGAAGGCACACCCATTCATGCATGTCTTTCGGAGGCCACTCGACTGCGGGGAGGACATGCAGACTCCACACAGAAGGCACTCTAGCCGGGAATCGAACAGGAGAACCTCTTGCTGTGAGGCAACAACACTACCGCTGTACCCAACTAACAATGCACATTTAAAATAAAGGCAAAAAGTTTTACATCTATTTTAGGGACACATAACATTAAACATAGATCACTAATCCTATTTTTGTCTACCTTAACTAAATATTATGTAACTGCATAATGAATGAATCTTCAAAAGGTACTTGTTTTTTTTTTTTATTATTATAGTAATATGATTAGGAAATATATGAACACATTAATATTAAATTAGAAATAAAAATAAAAATAAATAAATATTTGAGATTAGAAAATAGCCTAGTTAGAATATTAAATACTTTCTTGATGTGAATGTTTTGTCTGACAGATTATAATGATGTAGTTTTTTTCTGTGTAAACATTTTATTTATTAGAAAATAAATGCGTGTTTTGTAACTCTTCTTCACCAAACCCAAAAGTGTTTTGTTGGTTGCTTGACTTTTCTTCTTTATATCATTATTTTTGCCTGTTAATATTTCTAATAATAAGTCAGTTTCAAAAGAAATGTGTAACAGGTTTTCATTGTTGTTCATTGTATTATATATTGAGCCTGAACTCTAGAAAACCTGAGGTTGTGGCTTTCTTTATTTTTTCATTGTTATTAAGGAATGTTTTTGATTGTAATATGAGTTGAGCCTCCTCTTATACATATAGAAGTTGAATAGGACACAGCCTTTTCTATACTCCAGCAGATTACACTTATTCTATGAAAGTTATGATCTCAGCACAGCAAAATGCCCCAAGCATTAGTCATTCTGGAATCCAGAGGCAAATTACAAAAAAGGTTTATGCACTCTACGTTTTCTTAGACCTATTGCAAGATTCCTCTATTTAGAAATGAAGAGATCCTTGGAAATAACATTGATAATTTCTAGTAATAACTTAAATTTATTCCAATTACTCATCTTGTAACAATTCTTTTATAAAAGCACTAAGCATTTCTTATCATTCAAATTTGAGGATTATATCATATTTATGAAAAGCTACTATTGTATGCTGTATAGTATTGCAGATTACTTTGCACTGAGTGCAAACTTATTTAGTTGAACTTGATAAATTTGATAGACTTGTGTATAAGTTTTGCTTTAGCCTTTACTATGACATTGGGTGGTATTCATAACTATGGTTTACAGCTGAGTAGTGTACTCTGGTCAGTTTAGCAGATTTGTACTGTTTGCCTATAATGTGATCAGAAACATGTATAATTCACTTGCCTTTGAATTCTGTTAAAGCCCTGCCATGAACCTCTATCAATCACCTAATTTGCAGTTTAAGGGAATGTGTGTAGGGTACCCAAGGAATAGACTGCAGCTATATAGCACCGAGCTGCGCAGCTGGAATTTCTTCAGATAGAGAAACTGTGGTTGTTAATGAAATGAATGGGTGCAGCATGGCAAACAGTCGCATGCACCCTTCAATGATGTTGGCATAAGTGCCTCTGAATTGCTATACTATGCAATTTCCATACTCACAAGAACTTCTATTTTTTTTTTATGCAGAGGGCTAATTTACTTAGGTTGTGCCCATAAAAGTACTGCTTATTGTGAGTCATTGTACAGCTAAGCACCGATATTTCATTTGCAACTCAGATAAGCAGAGAGTTTCTAAAAATAGCTTTTTGTTTGAGTACTATACAAAACCATGCAGTACAACCTTGTATATTATGCAGATTCAAGATTCAATGAATTTAAATTTAAGCTCAGATCCTAGCTACACCATTTAAGAGTTTGCTTCATCATAGCACCTGCAAAATATTTCAAAATTGCAAACAAAACATTTAAATTTTGCTTTAAAGTTTTTAATTCGGCCAAGCTTCTAATAGATAAAGGTAGGGAATTTCATAGTCTACCAACTCTTGTCTGGAAAAAGTAAACTTTAAGCTTGAATCGACTAGGGCATGTTCAGCCAAATGGCTATTATTTCTTGTTTGAGCTCCATGCTTAAGAAATTCTATTTCTAATGTTGCTGCCAAAAAAATCACCATTTAAACATTTATACACCATAATTAAGTGACTCCTTAAAAGCCTATAAACTATAGAATAGAGGGATTAGTACTTAGGCCTACACACATGAGTCATTAAGTCATATTCCTTAATCTGGCTTGTCAATGTGTTTTTGTATGTGTTCCAAGGACTTCAATTTTTGGATATTGTAGGACAAAAAGATCCACCATATTCAATTAGTGGATGGACATTAATAATATATACCTGCAGCAGAATGCAGTTGTCCCTACTTGAAAAGCAGCATAGTAATTTTTTGTTAGACCATAGCTCTTTCTAATTACTTCTCTTATATTAACCTCATTCTTCAAAAAGAAGTCTATTAAGATACACAAGTCCCACACCATTCCAAATGCTTTACATACCTGATTATCCAGTGCATAGGGATATATTAAATTCCTTGTTCCAAAATGCACTACCATACATTTCATATTTTTAGAAAATATCTAACTATTCAAAGAGTCTAAACAGTCTTATATGAAACAATGATCTATAACTTTACTGACTACACAACTAATCATATCATTGGCAAATTAATAAAACAAAATTTTATGAAAAGCAGGACAGTCATTCATCAAAAGCCCAAAAAAGTAATATTCCCAAAACTGTTCCTTGGGAAATACCTGTGGTTGATCCTTACTCTACACATCCTATTAGTTAACCGATGCATAATCTATCTAGAAATATATCTGTTTAGAATTGAAATTATTGACAATGTCCAAAAAACTTCATGTTGTACCATATCAAATGCCTTAGCCAGAACCAAGTATGCCACATCAACAAGTGTTCCTTCATCAAGAGAATTCACAACCAGTTCATAGTAACTTACCAGATTTGTTATACATGATCACCCAGCAATAAATCCATGGTTATAAATATTATCGCTGATGTCAATCATATCTTTGAATGACAACCACAGTACAAACTCAAAACATTTCCCCAAGACATATCTAACACTTATAGGCCTATAGTAGTTAACAGACAAACTATTTTTACTTTTCTAAATAGGTATCACTATAGCCTCCTCCTGTATATTAAGAACATAGCAAAATTCCATGGATTTCTGAAATAAGTAATTTATGTGTGGGACAAGGCAATATAATACCCTTAAAAATGCCATTTAAACCAGCTGAAGAATTAGACTTGCTATTCAATAGAAGTTTCCTAAAATTCCCTTCCTTAAAAAGTGACCAACTCACAGATGGAATATTACTTGAATAGGAAGTTATAGTTGTATAATTTGACTTACAGAAAAATCCATCAGCAAACATATTTACAAATATATTAGGTGTGATTGCATAGTTTACCCTATCAAATAAATATATCCCATAAAGTTTGTCTAACCCATAACATCTAAAGGTTTGAGCAATGCCTTTTTATTGTCCTTCAGATTTTTTCCAGATTAGTCTCCTTTATAAAGACTTGATATTTTAAATTTTATTCTGATATAACGTCTTTCAATTTTTATAGCATTACTTATTCTGTGGTACAGGATGGGCTCTAAATATTTCTATAACTTCTTCTTCCTGTTTTTGATCCTAGTTAAAAAAATATTTCACTCAGAGACCTTGCTATGTTTTTTATTAGATACAATCTTAAAGGGAAAAAAAACAATCATTTTATTAGTGTATTTATATAACATTGCCCAGCTGTCCTGAGTTGGTTGATCACAAAATAATGCTTCCCAATCCAAGGAACTAATAGCTGCATTTATTGCCTCAAAATCAACTTTATAAAACTTCTTAATTTTTTGATGTTGCATGCTCAGGTGACAAGGAATTAGGTAGCCCAAGTTCAAAGATAATACATAAGTGATCAGACCTTCCTGAGAGCCAGTCTAACAAGACTCATTAGTCAGTCCACTGGTTAACCACACCCATTCCAAAATGTTACCTCTCCTTGTACCCAGTCTACCTATTAGAGAATAACCTCTTATTTGACCCTCTAATAGCAGGTATTAACACCTTTACAAGCAGAACCAGGAGTGGACCAGCCAATATTAGGTTCATTAAGGTCTCCAGCTATTATATCACAGTCACTGAGAAAGCAATTTACAGTATTCTTATAATGTAAAGCATAATCTTCCTTAATAATAATGGGAGTACGATAAAAGTCCTATAGCCCTGTTGTAACCATTATTACTTATTTTCACTGATAAGAATTCAGTGCTGATTTCAGCAAAAGCAGTGGAGTATATTGATCTTTGTAGAGTCCCCTGCCCCTCTCACCTTGTCTAAAAACATGATGTTCTGTCCCAGGAAACATCACTGCTACTTAATCTACCTTTCATTTTCCTTTTCACCTTCCACATTGTCACAAAAATAATAATTTTATTCCAAACGAGACTTTTAAAATCTGCACGATCACATCTGACATTCTTGTCCTTCCTTATATGGCTCTGCGAAGGGACTGACATAATGACATTCTTGGGAGAAAAACACTCCCATTCTGTTTATAATACAGTTGCACTGCAAGCTTTATTCATTTTGCATATCTGTCCGTTAACTTTTGCACTTTGTTAGCATAGGGAACTGGGTATGTCCTTGGATTTTTTTTTGGGGGGGGGCTATATTTCTTTGACTGGTACCCTAACAGTACACACAACATTATAACAGAAACAAACTCACAGAACAAGCACTCTGAGGTGTCATTACTGTCCTATTCTGGTTTTTAATTAGAGCAAGTACATCTGCACCCACCTCAAGCTCATGTCATCACACTGCGAGGCATGTAGACATGCATGTCACATGGTATGTGACTTCTTTCTGTTATGCAGCCCAAAACAGCCGGTTTTAAATTAAACTCATAAATAATGAAAGTTTCCTTTTTTGTGTTTCAGAATGTGACCACTTATATCAATTTCCATGAGCAGTCATCTTAATAAAAGTTTAGAAAACTAAGATGGACGATTGAATTTGATCATTAAGAACTGGGTGGGAATTAAGAGAAGGGGACAGCCACTTTCACAAACAGCTTTATGTCAGATACATTTTGTGGATGTTATTGATTGAACATAGACTGGTGGGTGGCCACAGTGGTACAGTGGTTAGCATTGCTGCCTCACAGCAAGAGGTTCTCCGGTTCGATCCTCGGCTGGGGTGCCTTCTGTGCGGAGTCTGCATGTCCTCCCTGTGGTCGCGTGGGTTTCCTCCGGGTGCTCCCGTTTCCTCCCACATCCCAAAGACATGCTGCAGGTGGCTTGGACACTCTAAATTGGCCCTAGGTGTGCGTGTGAGTGTGCCTTCTGTGGAAGGTTGGGCGCCGGGCTGGCAACTCGACACTGTAAAACTCCACTGCCATTCAATGTGCGGACAAGGTGATCCGCTGTGGTGACCCCTACCCGGGAAAAGCCAAAAGAAGAAGAAGAAGAAGATTGATTGAACATAGACTCATACTGGGAAGCAACAGGTACATGCACACATCATATTCATGATGCACAACATGTAATGTCCAGCAGTCTTAACAATTATTCAGATTAGATATGGTTGTGATAATAGTACTTAGGTATTCCTAAACTTCCAAATAACCACATTTTGATGTAGAAAATACTGTCAGCTTTTGCTGGACTGCAGGGTGCTTTCATTCCATTGCAGACTTCTGTATATCTGTAGACTACAGCAATCACCCAAAGTTGCTCCAACACATGCAATTACCAGACAGAAAAACAGATTAGGCAATGCTTGGTATATGTTTCCTGATATGAATATTGTAAGCAATCACCTGAAATTCTAGGAATAAGCTAAAATGAAATAATGAAGAGACATTAATCTGTCCCATTCCAGCACTGGCTGGTTATGCCACTATAGCAAGTGCTAGTCGGTCACATGCCTCAGTTTAAATTAGCTTCTTTATGATACCTGTTAATCTTTTTCTTTTTTTTTTTTTAATATAGGCATATCTGGGAGATATCACATGAAGAACAGTGGTTAATATACTCTTAGAGCTTAAAATAAAATTTAACTCTAATAAAGTAATTGTGGTGGATATCACTGTTTCTTGGAACATTACTCTTTAGTTCATTACACAGCAACATTTACCACCACCACCAGCTACAACAATAGTAATAATGATAATAGTAATAATGTAGTACATGGACTGCGTCTGAGAACTCCCATTCTCTGGAATAGGCTTCACATCCATGTGAAACAGAGCCATTCTCTGGAATAGGCTTCACATCCATGTGAAACAGAGCCATTCTCTGGAATAGGCTTCACATCCATGTGAAACAGAGCCATTCTCTGGAATAGGCTTCACACCCATTTGAAACAGAGCCATGCCATTCTCTGGAATAGGCTTCACATCCATGTGAAACAGAGCCATTCTCTGGAATAGGCTTCACACCCATGTGAAACAGAGCCATTCTCTGGAATAGGCTTCACACCCATGTGAAACATAGCCATTCTCTGGAACAGGCTTCACATCCATGTGAAACAGAGCCATTCTCTGGAATAGGCTTCACCTCCATGTGAAACAGAGCCATTCTCTGGAATAGGCTTCACAACCATGTGAAACAGAGCCATTCTCTGGAATAGGCTTCACATCCATGTGAAACAGAGCCATTCTCTGGAATAGGCTTCACATCCATGTAAAACAGAGCCATTCTCTGGAATAGGCTTCACATCCATGTGAAACAGAGCCATTCTCTGGAATAGGCTTCACATCCATGTGAAACAGAGCCATTCTCTGGAATAGGCTTCACATCCATGTGAAACAGAGCCTTTCTCTGGAATAGGCTTCACATCTGTGTGAAACAGAGCCATTCTCTGGAATAGGCTTCACATCCGTGTGAAACAGAGCCATTCTCTGGAATAGGCTTCACATCCGTGTGAAACAGAGCCATTCTCTGGAATAGGCTTCACATCCATGTGAAACAGAGCCATTCTCTGTAATAGGCTTCACATCCATGTGAAACAGAGCCATTCTCTGTAATAGGCTTCACAACCATGTGAAGCAGAGCCATTCTCTGTAATAGGCTTCACAACCATGTGAAATAGAGCCATTCTCTGTAATAGGCTTCACATCCATGTGAAACAGAGCCATTCTCTGGAATAGGCTTCACAACCATGTGAAACAGAGCCATTCTCTGGAATAGGCTTCACATCCATGTGAAACAGAGCCATTCTCTGGAATAGGCTTCACATCCATGTGAAACAGAGCCATTCTCTGGAATAGGCTTCACATCCATGTGAAACAGAGCCATTCTCTGGAATAGGCTTCACATCCATGTGAAACAGAGCCATTCTCTGGAATAGGCTTCACATCCATGTAAAACAGAGCCATTCTCTGGAATAGGCTTCACATCCATGTGAAACAGAGCCATTCTCTGGAATAGGCTTCACATCCATGTGAAACAGAGCCATTCTCTGGAATAGGCTTCACATCTATGTGAAACAGAGCCATTCTCTGGAATAGGCTTCACATCCATGTGAAACAGAGCCATTCTCTGGAATAGGCTTCACAACCATGTGAAACAGAGCCATTCTCTGGAATAGGCTTCACATCCATGTGAAACAGAGCCATTCTCTGGAATAGGCTTCACATCCATGTGAAACAGAGCCATTCTCAAGAATAGGCTTCACAACCATGTGAAACAAAGCCATTCTCTGGAATAGGCTTCACATCCATGTGAAACAGAGCCATTCTCTGGAATAGGCTTCACATCCATGTGAAACAGAGCCATTCTCTGGAATAGGCTTCACATCCATGTGAAACAGAGCCATTCTCTGGAATAGGCTTCACATCCATGTGAAACAGAGCCATTCTCTGGAATAGGCTTCACATCCATGTGAAACAGAGCCATTCTCTGGAATAGGCTTCACATCCATGTGAAACAGAGCCATTCTCTGTAATAGGCTTCACATCCATGTGAAACAGAGCCATTCTCTGGAATAGGCTTCACATCCATGTGAAACAGAGCCATTCTCTGGAATAGGCTTCACATCCATGTGAAACAGAGCCATTCTCTGTAATAGGCTTCACATCCATGTGAAACAGAGCCATTCTCTGGAATAGGCTTCACATCCATGTAAAACAGAGCCATTCTCTGGAATAGGCTTCACATCCATGTGAAACAGAGCCATTCTCTGGAATAGGCTTCACATCCATGTGAAACAGAGCCATTCTCTGGAATAGGCTTCACATCTATGTGAAACAGAGCCATTCTCTGGAATAGGCTTCACATCCATGTGAAACAGAGCCATTCTCTGGAATAGGCTTCACAACCATGTGAAACAGAGCCATTCTCTGGAATAGGCTTCACATCCATGTGAAACAGAGCCATTCTCTGGAATAGGCTTCACATCCATGTGAAACAGAGCCATTCTCAGGAATAGGTTTCACAACCATGTGAAACAAAGCCATTCTCTGGAATAGGCTTCACATCCATGTGAAACAGAGCCATTCTCTGGAATAGGCTTCACATCCATGTGAAACAGAGCCATTCTCTGGAATAGGCTTCACATCCATGTGAAACAGAGCCATTCTCTGGAATAGGCTTCACATCCATGTGAAACAGAGCCATTCTCTGGAATAGGCTTCACATCCATGTGAAACAGAGCCATTCTCTGGAATAGACTTCACATCCATCCCAGGTCTAACATCTATGTCTCTGATTGACAGAGGCAGCTATTAAATCATGCCTCAACAATCATACACTCCTAAAATAACATCTAATGAAAACATAGCCCATAGTATACATTTGTGTTGCATGTCTAGTCTTATAAAGGCCCCAGTGGTCATTACACTAGTATATACCTATGAATATATGAACCAATGAATGCTGTGATTATTCTCAAAATTCAGGGTAGCCTAATTAAACACTTTTATGATGTAAGAAAGGTGATTAACTAAGTTTGTTAACTTACTCCAGCACTGTTACACATTAGTTTCATGGCAGAGTACAAATCATAGCCAGTTGGCCACCACAGAACAGGAAGCTCAAACTACTTTAAAAGTTGGAACATATTTTGGGTTGCCACCCTTATTTTTTAGTTGGGGTCAGCATAAGGTATATTGTACTTTTTAAAGCTATTACTAATTTAGATAAACTTTACGTCTAGACTTTGTGAGGCAGTGCTATGTGTGTTATGGCTTTCAAAGTTGTAAAATATTTTACACTTATAGTTTCTCTTTCTTTTTTCTCCCTGAATTGAAGTACATTAGAGAAGATAAATATCCATATACTACAAAGACTTCTGTTGTAGCCCTAAATGAGTTACAGCTTTTAAAGCTGAAAAATACTTTGTTGCTTTTATTCTCTCTCTCTCTCTCTCTCTCTCTCCCTCTCTCTCTCTCTCTCTCTCTCTCTCTCTCTCTCTCTCTCTCTCTCTCTCTAAGTAGTAGAAAATGGATCAGACAAAGCTCTATATACTACAAAGTATTATGATCTAGTTTCTTAGTTCATGATTAAGTAGTTATATGTTTTTAAAATGGATGACAAGATTCACTTTTCAAGCTTCACTTCACTATGGCCGTGACGTTAATTTCTTGACATCAATTTTTCAAACATGCAACAGCTTGATTTTGAGCAGATATCTGTACCTCCATGTATTAGCTAACCATTGTGTCAGCTTTAATATTTTCTTTCAACAGTTAGCTACTGTTTCTATCAACAGTGTAAAACAGCATTTTGCAATGATATTTCTTGCAGGCTACACATTTAGGTGTGTTGATAGCATTTACCAGTGTGTTTATATGGTTCTAGGCTAAAATAGATGGGAGCCAATACAGTCCAACCTGTCTACTGAGAAAATGCACATATCCCAAGCTCTGATGAGTTAATCAGCAGAAAGGACCACACTCACACATACATCTACACGCACATGCACATACACACATATGCGCACGCACACAAATACACACACACACACACACACACACACACACAAATAATGGCTCACTGAGTGGACAAACATATCAGTGAAACCTGGAAAACAGAAAAAAAAAAAAAAAAAAAAGAACCACAAATAAGAATAGCTCCTGGGTATCACCTACTGCTCATACATATCAGTTCCAAAACTGTAAAACAGAAACAAATGGAAACAGTTCTTGAGATGTAGTACTACCTGTTTCACCTTCACCCCCCTCCGACCTGTTTGCTAATGTAGTCCATCACCAGTATGAACAGCAAGCAAATGGTGCTAACTAATGATTTGCAATGAATGACATTGCTTGATAACAGGGTTATTCAATGACCTGAACCCAATAAGCTGTCTTTCACTCACTGGATTTGCAATCAGGTGTGATTGCCCATGTATATGCAGTCTAGGAAATCAGTATGATAATAGGCATTCATTTTTACTCCATATGCAGAAGAAGTGAAGAGAAAAGAGTTTATTATGGACTACACATATCGAAATGCCTTCCAAGGAGTTTGTATAAAATGGAACCACAGTATTACAAGAAATTGCATATTATACAACGGTTCCCGATTAATATTCAAAAACATGCACGCTGATTGGTCAGCGTGCACGTTGTAAATCAGAGTTATAGTAATTGAAAAAGGTCCGGTCACTCGGACTTTTTCCATTACTATAACTTTTTTTTTAACAGCAACGGAGAACACAAGATCTCCGTTGCTTCACACTGTCTCGCTATGTTAAAGGAGTTTAACATAGCGAGACAGCTTTAAAAATGCAACAGAGATTCTCCGTTGCTTTTTTTAAAGCTGTCTCGCTATGTTAAACCCATTTAACATAGTGAAACAGTTTGCAAAAAGCAACAGAGATCTTGCTTTCTCCATTGCTTTTGCCCACAGCTCTGATGTACTGCGTAGACATACGCACGTGCAGTACATCAGAACTGCCGCAGAATACCAGACAGCTGCGGAAGGGCAGCAAGAAGGCATTATACAATGCCATTATTTAAGAAAAGTAATTATTCTTTTTCTTAAATAAACTCACTGTATAATAGCAATAACCCACGCCTGGGTTTGGGTAATGCTGGATTTAGCCACAGTTGGCATTGTTTGGCCATTCAGGCTTCGCCCTCATGACCAAACCACACCAACCGTGGGTAAAGCCAGCATTGCCCACACCCAGGCGTGGGTTATTGCTATTGTAACACACAGTTATGATGTAAACCAAGCAACTCCCAACTTACTGAAGAAATTATTGATGTTAAAGGTAAGAAGACAGAAATATAGAGTTTAGGAAGTTTTCCCCTTATCCTAGGGTTCCGTGCTGTTCCTCCCATGAGCCTTCAGTTTTACATTCCATTCCACTATCCTTTGCTGAAGTTCTTGCTCAGAGTCTGCCTGTAATGCCACATCATCTGCATACAGCAGCTTTGTTGATCTGCCCCCTCCGACCTGTTTGCTAATGTAGTCCATCACCAGTATGAACAGCAGTGGGCTCAGAGCTGAACCCTGATTTACACCCACTCCCACTGGGAACCCCTCTGTGAGGCTGAACACTGTTCGTACTTGAGTCATTAGGTCCTTGTACATAGCCTGCACTAATTCTACCAATGTTTCTGGGACTTCAAACCACCACAATAATGCCCAAATCAGCTTTCTTGGGACCTTATCATATGCTTTCTCCAAGTCTAGGAATGCCCAGTTGGACTCTTTCCTCATCTCTAGCTTCTTCTCAACTATCTGTCTCACTGCAAACATCATCTCAGTTGTGCTGCATCCTAATCTGAATCCAAACTACCTATCTCCCATCTTACTACTCTGCATATCCATTTATCAATCACTTTCTCCAGAACTTGCATGCGATGTGACAGGAGTTTGATACTTTTGTACTGCCCACAGTTATGGATGTCCCCTTTGTCTTGTACGCTGGTACGAGTATGCATATTCTCCAGTCATTTGGGATACACCTTTCTCTCCACACCACTATGAGTACCTTAGGAGCCATTTCTCCCCATCTCACCCAGCATCTTTATCATATCTGCTGTGACCTCATCTGAACCTCCTGCTTTCCCTGACTTCATTTTCCTAAGTGTTATTCTTACTTCTTCTATGGTGGGCTCCTCTTCTTCTTTCATTATAGGCTGTGTCTGGGGCAGTACAGCTTCTGTGGGGTTTTCTTCATTCAGAAGCTGCTGGAATTACTCCTTCCATCTGCCTTTGATATCCTGTGGACTGCTGAGCAGGTTGCTGCTGGCATCCCATATGAAGGGTGTCTGACTGTCTTCTTTATCTTTCTGTCTTTGTCTTGCAACCTGATATAGTTTCTTTGTGCCACCTACTGAGTCAGTTTCCTGAAGCTAGTAGAGTATCTCTGATGCCCTGTTCTTTGCTTCTTTGTTAGCCAACCAGTATTCTTTCCTAGCCTGGTCAATCTTTTCTATCTCCCATTTTTTATGCACTCTTTCTTTTGATGACTTCTTGAACTTCTGCATTCCACCACCAGCTTTCCATATGTACCCTATTTCCATACCTGAATTTCCACATATCTGTTTTGTAGCCAGTACACATGCTCTTTTAAGGCATTGCCATACCTCTTCAACTCCACCCATTTCCTCCTCTTCTTGCAGTGCTAGAGCCCTGAGTAATTCCTTGAACTGCTGTACTTTCTCTCCAGTCAACTTCCAGGTCTTCAGCCTGGTCTCTGTTGACCTTAGAGCCTTCTCTGACCATTGCTTGCAGATGATTGTGGCAACTAGTGGTTTATGCCATGAACTGACTGTTTCACTGGGGTTGACTTTGTGATCACTGATTCTACACTGGTGCCCTTTCGTTACTAGAAGGAAGTCCACCTGAGTTGCATTTTGACCACTCTTGCATGTGATCTTATGACTGTCTCTCTTTCTAAACCATGTGTTGGCTACTATCAAGCCATTTGCCAGACAGAAGTCTAGAATGGCCCTCCTTCATTCCTGTTGCCCCACCCATGTGGACCCAGGTAGTCCTCATATCCTGTTCTGTCTGTCCCAATATGTGTGCTCAAGTCACCCATTGTCAAACCAATTATCTAGTAGGTCCTGCAACTGCTGTATGAATGCACTCTTTTTCTATCATACCCCTGCTGGGGGGGATAGCTGAGATTATGAATACTGCCCTATCATTACACTGGAGTCTGATTGCTGTGCCTGTCATTAATTCTGATGATATCCCACCTCTCTCTCACCACAGTTCTCACACCATTTCTAGCCTGTCTTCACATCATTTCTAGTCTGTCCTCCTGCTGAGTAGTAGACTCTGGATTCAGGATGTCCAGACTCCCCTGGGGGTGCTGGACTTAATGTCAGGCACAAACTAGCCAATAGGGGCACATACCACCCCTCCTACTATTAACACTGATATCTGACATAGATCAGAGTAGACTACGTCTTCAACCCACTTATCACTGCAAATACCCCTAGAGCTATATTTTACACTATTTTGTGGCAAGCCCTTCCACAGCATGCAGTCTGTGATCTGTTTTCTCCTATCTTGAGAATACTGTGCACCACAATAGAGGCCCAAAGCAGCTGGTCTATACAACTTTTCCCCCTATAGGGCACCATATAGAGTCTGTGCTGCTTCCCAGAGCTCCATTAATTGGTGAGTTTGATATGGAAACATTCAGCATGTTTTTTGGGGGGTGGGAAGAACCCTCATAGAGACACAGAGAGAACATCCAAACTCCACTGGCTAGAGGTCAGGCTCGAACCTTGTATCTTGTGCATCAGAGGTGAAGACCTTAATCATTATGCCAACTGGTCTCAATTTAAAGCCACATATCCACATTAAATACACATGTGCAACAGAGGATATACACAATACAGGGTATAAAAGTATGTGTGTGTATATGTGTGTGTGTGTGTGTGTGTGTGTGTGTGTGTGTGTGTGTGTGTGTGTGTGTGTGTGTGTGTGTGTGTGTGCACGCACGAGCGCATGGACACGTGCATTTGTGAAGGAAGGACAGGAGATGAAAAGAGGAGAACATGTTAAGTTTAGTGAATGCATCACAGGTGTTGCAGTGTCACTTGTAATTTAGCTGTGTTGGTGATATAAAACATTTGAATGTAGTTCTATATAAATGTGTTGCATTTCCGAACAGCATCAGTTTTGGCAGCATTAAGCTGCAGTTTTTCTTGCTTGAAACAATATTCTGCTTCAAAAATAACTGATTAGTTCCTTAGTTAAGCTAAAGGCTTACAATATCACTTATGTATATTAACTAAATTTTTACATAGAATAAAATATCAGTTTAAAAAAAATCAATTGCAAGGAAATTTATGAGTGTTGAAAATAGTAATGTGTTTACTATTGAGCCCTATGGAACATTGATTTTTAGGATATTTAGAGTTAAAAGTAAAAACAAAAAACTGTAAAGTGTTATCCTATATAACTTGTTTGTGAGATGGTTTGCATCCAGTCCATAATATTTTAATAAAATTATATATTGCTGTCTTGTTTTACAATAGTGGATTTGAAAAATAAGTTGAAAACTAATGTAATGAAAAACTGATCTTTTAAAGAAGTTGTCTGACTACACAAATAGCATTAATATCATAGAGGTATTTGGATAGTCAAAGACTTAATAAAATTAAGTGGTCGCAATTTATTTTGCAGCCAAAGTTTCAGAAATATTGAACTGGCAGTGTAAATATGTCATCTGCACTGCCATAGCCCCAGGTCAAGTACTCAAAATCATTGCAAAAATGATCTTCCAGCAAGCTTAAATTATGATGATGTTAGTAGTGAACCTGGACTAAATTATTTATTAACCTTACTATTACAGAACTAGAACCCCCTTTTACAAGGATCATTCTGTATTTTGACAGTTTTTTTTTCTTGCAATGCAATCACCTAGCTCTTTGGTGAATTCTGACAAATAAACAGTGCTATTTTCAAAAGGATAGTGCCTTGAGGAAGTTAGTTTGCCTAAAGAACAAACGTCGGCCTTGTAAAGTGGCATCCCTACTGTGGCTGCAGTTCATTGACACTGTTGTGCCCTGCACGCAACACCACAGCTCACCTTTAGGTCTACATTCAGACATGGCAGTGCCAGAACTGAAAATGAGAAAAAGACTTGACCTAAACCTGGGAATGAAAATAAAGTGTTTATCTTATTTAAAAAGTATAAGAATCGCGTGGAGTCACGTTCAAAGTCGGAAAAAGTTTAAAAGTAAAAGCAACATATTAAAGTGGTAGCTAGTGCACAAAATTCCACAAAGCAAATATACAAGCATCTGGTATCCATCAAGTGAGAAGTACATTAAGAAAAATTGGTAACTGCTTGATATTCCAAGACTTGTAAATGTAAATCCTAGAATAGCAAGCCTGAATGAGTGAAAATGTAGACTTGAACATACCAAGTCTGAGATCACTGCATGTTGTTTTCTTCCTTTTCTCCAAGGTATGGTGATGCTGGAGTTAGCATATATTAGCTCGGGGTAGGTGACTTGGTCCCCATATCAGAGGTTTCAGGAGGCAAACCCACTGTAAAACAAACAACATTTAAGGAAGGACAGCTTATGTTCATCATTCACTGTAGTCTTGTATTCCATACATTTTTCCCATAATTCCTGGACTCTAGGAATTACAATAAGAGGTATAAAAATGTCCATAAAGATATCAAGCTTGCCCATATTGGACTGTAAGTAAGACACATGGAAGAGATGGGTGGATAGATTTATTAACTATTGCAATGCCTTAAATACAACCACAGATTAAATTCTTAAAGCTTTGCTATTAAGTGTCTAAAGACAAGGGTTACCAAATATGAAATACTTTATCAGACCCCTGGGATATTTGTTCATGTGCATGCAAATAGCACTAGGACATTTAACCCAGGAAATTCATATTGTTTGAAATTATTAAATTTAGAAGCACATTACAGAAAGAACATGAAACAACACACATATCACCCAATACCCTGGGCCATGGTAAGGAACTGTGAGCTGCCAGACCTAGTCTAGGACACCTACATAAAGAGATAATGATGCATATTGTTAAACTGCTCAGTCTCAGAAGGATATGGTGAAAGGTACGGTCACAAATATCATGTAGGACAGGAAAATAGAAGGTTGCAAGATAAAAAGACTAACTGCAACTAATAATGACAAAGAAATGTAGATGGAAGTAAACAGTGAACAAAATAAAAATATAGTCACAAGCCATGTGTGAGAGTGCAACAATCATGAGAGAAAGTAAGAGCTCAGTCTGTAAATACTGTGATGACAACTCCCAGAAACAAGATAGTGTCCTGCAAATAGAAACCCATGTAGACTGTAAAGATCTAAAGAATTTGCTTCACTTTAAAAGAGTTGAACCAAAGCATCCAGACCTCAAGGGATAACATGTATGACAAAAATAAAGAAACAGTACAAAAGATCATATATGTATCAAGAGTCAGAAAAAAGTCAAAACGTAACAGAAAATAACAACAGCATCACAAATGAATATTCATAATTACAATACACATCGCAATGAAAATAACACAAGTAACAATAATAATAATGAACCGTGAAGTGAGAATGTTAGTCTGCTGCCTCAGTGAACATAATTTGTAAGCAAATCTTACAAAAGATAAATAATTAAATAAACCCACAATCAAAGCTGGAGAAAGCTACAGTCAAGATGATAAAGTACTTTTGATGCAGCAGAAGGGACATGCCCATGTCTATTAAGATACCAAAATGCAAAATCAGTAAGAGTAATAATGATACAGAATAACATAAGCAGTGAGATACATCTCAGGCACTGAAAAACTAATGAATTACTGAACTAAAAGGCATAAACATCCAAATATACAAACTGCAGCCCATCCAAATTACAGCATATATTTTTAGTTAAAAAAGGCAGTAGAAACATATGGAAAAAATAGAGAAACACTGAATATCATTGAAATAGTACAAGGTCTGTACCAAGGTTCCCACTCACAGACACATCACTAAAGACATAGAGGTCAGGATAAATAAGAATATGTGCAGCTGTAAGAGTTACAAATACAGACATACACAGGGAAAGAGAGAGAGAGAGAGATCTAACTTCAAAGTAATATATCGTCTATTTATTGAGGCAGTATTATACCCAGAATGTGAGTTTAGTAGGTCAGGGAGTAATCATTAGCCAAGTACAGGGTGACAAACAAAAGGTAAGAATACATAGAAACAGATCATTGTCAGGTTAGAGAACTGGTAATCACAAGCACTAGCAGTAGTGTGGGCTTGGAACCTTTTCATACAGACTTGTTTTGAAAAGAATTTACACTGTTCACTGACCACAGACAAGTGGACGCAATGTTTAGTAAATTCAAATCAAAACTTCGAGTAGAAAGGTGACCTCTGAGGTTACAACCCTACCAGTTCATAGGTAAGTACTAGGCTAACTGCCCTTGTGAGCCATTTTAAGCCTAGCCAATTATCCCTTGTGAGACTCAAACCCTGCACCTTGTGTTTGTAAGGCAAACACCTTAACCATTAGGCCACCCTGAGATGAAAGGAAAACGTTATGGACAACAGTTGAATAGCATGGTAAAATAGTACAGGAGTTCAACAAATTTAACAGATGGGGTAACATCAGATATCCTGATGTTAATTATGAATGTAAGACAAAATTACATCTGATAGGGAGCCAAGGAGAAAGCTAAATGAAGTTGTAAAATAAAATAAATGAAAAATAAAGAAACGTAGATTTTAAAGATAGAGACCATGGAGTACACCTTCTAGCAGTGGCACTCAGTTTTGGAAAAAAAAAACAGGTGAGTTAATAGAAGCATTCCCCATTATATAACCTTAAGATGTAATTTCTGAAAGACAAAAAGGGTCTGTCTAATAGTAACACTGCATAATGGCATATTTACCTAAAAAGACACTTTTCATTTCAAAACATTGCTTTGCTTTGACTTTGATGACTTTCGTTTTTTTCACTCAGGATATTTATCACTTTCTATATTTATCAGTCTTATGACCTACTAGCTTTCAAGAAGCTTGAGTCCCTTAACACCATGCTGATGTTTTCTTCTTCCAATATATGCATTAAGATTATTTTGAAGAAAAATAATGACAGTGTTTTGTAATATTATTTACTGGGAGGTTTATTCCATAATCTTGAAGACAATGTATAACATCATCTGTCATGCTTTATTCTGTTGTTGATCCTGAATTTTGTATTATGTTCTCTGATCTAATCTTAGCTTCTCCATCAACACTTTCTAGAGTTTCAAGCAGAAAGGGATCAGATATGTTTTACAGACTAGGTACCTCTAAGTAACCTACAGTAAGCAGAGTATAATAACAGCTTCTAAAGTCCTTCTAGTAGATCAAGAAATCACAGTCCATTTTAAAGTTACTTCAGATGGCGTGTTTAAAGGCTACAGAATACAGTGTTCTATTCAACAATGCATTAGATTAGTAAGATATAAAGTGGCACCGTGCTTTCCCTACAATGCATTAGATTAGTAAGATATAATGTGACATGGTACTTTCTCTACAATCAAAAGTAAGCGATAGCATCCAATAAAACCAACGGTAACGACAAACTTGATGCAAAGTGCCAAAAAGTATCACCAGGAATTGGTAAAACCACAGTTTATTCACAAAAATCACAAACAAAAAAGATAAACGCTCTTCTATCACACCAAAATACATGCGTTTTCGTCTCACGAAGTGAGACTTCATCAGATACTAACATGTTGTGTTTTTACTAATTAAATACCTTAATGCTATTCCAATTAATGCTTTTTACCAATTAGATGTGATTGTGCTTAATATGAACTGCCAAATCAGCTTGGGTTATACATCATTATTATTCATAATACTCATGGTACGAACAAAATTAATGGATTTGGAGTTTATTATTGTTGAATGTTGACTTAATCATAAAATGAAGTTAAATAACAATGTAATTTTATATGAATAAAATAAGTAAATAAGTAAATAAATAAATAAATAGATGTTTCAGTTATTGTAAATAAGTTAAAAGACATATGTAAATAAATACATTTCAAACATTTCTTAAACCAATTCTTAAAACACATAATAGGCAGCTTTTACAAATTCATATCTAGCCCATTTATATAACGTGCTGTGCATAGAATTTGCTTTAACACTTATATAAAATGCTATGCATACTCTTAAAACACATAATAGGCAGCTTTTACTAAGTCATATCTAGCCCATTTGTATAAAGTGCTGTACATAGGGTTTGTTTTAAAAAAGTTGTATAAAATGCAATGCAAATAATTTAATTTTAAAAACGAATGCCACTCGTAAAATTAATTTAGAAATTTTGTTATTTTTATGCTTGTTCAATCTAACCATAAGAAGTACCCAATTTGAATTTAATAATAATTTTTCTTGTGTATATTATTATTGCTACTATGCTACCATATAGGATGAATAAACAATATAAAAGGGGTATATGTGAAGAAAATCTGAGGAATATATAAAGAAAATATAAAGACTATATAAAGAAATAGGGTATATTTCTTCCTCTGGTGGGTTGTATTAAACTAAGATAGTGCCATCTAGTGTTAAAAACTGAGAATTACCTTAAAATCAGATCTTATTAGATTTTATTCTTAAAATAGCCCCTATAGATATATGTTCATTTAGTCCGGGGCTTCTACTTGCATCTAGGTGTATCTGCCACCATAACTCCCTACTTCCTAATATGTCTTCCCAGGGGCCTCCTCTAAGATCAACCTGAGTCTGTTCTAAAACAAAAAATAAATATGTTGCTTCTTGACAGACTTTTGTGTGTTTAAACAATGCATTGGTTATTTTCTCCTTGCAGATGTCATATGTGTGTTCATACACCCTCTTTTTTAAAGATCTCTCAGTTTTTCCGACGTAAAATGAATGACATTTCTGACATTCCGCCAGGTAAACAACCCTCTGTGTATCACAATTATAGTAATTATTACTAGTTATTAATCTCTTTCTACTTTCTAAATATATTTCTCTTTTATTCATAATAAAAACACATTGTGAGCATCTCTCACATTTGAATGTTCCAACTTGTTGGTTATATTTTGTTTTCTTTATATTATCTGTTCTTTCTATCATATTCCTGATATTTGGGGGATTTTTGTATACTATTTTAGGTACCATTTTTCTAATTTCTTCCATATCAGTTAAGGCTGAGAATTTCTCCCATTCCTTATTAAAAATTCCCCTAATATTTTTATTAAAGGAGTTGTACTCTATCACAAGTCTTCTTTGGAAACTTTCCCCGTTATCAGCTCTTATTTTGTTTCTATTTTCTATGACAGTGGTTTGTTCCACTCCTTTAATAGGATGGAATCTCCCATTTCTACCTTTCTCAACTTTCTCTACAATGCATTAGATTAGTAAGATATAAGGTGGCAGGGTGCTTTCCCTACAGTGCATTAGATAATAGATTAGTAAGATATAAAGTAGCACAGTGCTCTCCCTGCAATAACTAAACATGCTGTTTAGAAGTAGATGTGCCACAGAAATGCTTTTCAGACTTTAGGAGCCACACACACTCTTCAAAGTTTGAAGTGTTGCTGAACATTGTCCCCACATCCTAATGATGATATCTTTTTGCAATCTGGCTATTTATTTTGTGATTAAAGATGAGGTCATTACTACTACACCAGGTATGTGTTTTGTACAAACCATCTTGGAGAGCTGTGGTATGTTTTGCTGAACCAATTATATTATGTATGTGACAGTAATCAGCATATCCATACCACATGTTCCACTTTTTCATCTGAGAAGATTCTGAAAATAAGCAACCTCAGTACAAAGCCATGTGGTACACTATGGTTAGTATCAATCAGTAGAGACAGGTAACCATTCACACTAACTTGTAATATCTTGATTTGTATGCATTTCTTTGTCTATCAAACTATATGGATTGACAATGAATGCATTCCATTTATCAATATTGTGCTAATGAGGAATAGTGTCAAATACATTAACAAAGTCAAAATAAGTATCTTTCACTGTCTGACTCTCAAGTCCTGCACTTTCCTCTTACAATAATGTCATGAGATTAAAAGGCAAGATCTCTCCTTAGCAAGTACAAACACATGCTGCTTCAGATATAACAGCAGTGCATCCTTTATGTCACCTTGAATAAGTTATTAGGGAGACAACCATGATTATACAGAGAATAATGGTCAGGTTGATGAAACACACACACACACACACACACACACACACACACATATATATATATATATATATATATATATATATATATATATATATATTAAATTGACATAACTACCTCCCCACTTTGGGAATTGACCGCACTTTATCCTCTTATAATAGATCAGGATAAATACATATACTAACATTTTGTTTTTAACATATTGAAAAGATTTTAATAAGGGAATCCTTGTCTCTGCATAATAAAATGTTACCCATGTTTTCTATTTGCATGGTAGTTGAGATATAATTCTATCAGTGGCACACATCATATTTGTGATTATATAATGGATGTCTCCCTTGTGTCTTTACAACTTGCATATATGTCTTTGCTTATTATGAAGTTAATATAACATTTCTCTGCAGGTACATTTCTCATGTCTTGTGCCCAAGTACCTGAGTGATAACATCATTACTCATTGACAAAATGCTACATTCACAACGTTTACTTTTAATTTTTCTGATGTACATAAAGAATAGCTCAGTACCACTTTTAGACTTAGAGCAGTCTGCTTTTATAGCGGAATCTGAAAGATTTGATCAGATAAGTAGTTTCTGTACTTTAATCAAGGCCTGTTTTCACTTCCACTTGTTAGATAAGGAAGGATGGTCTATTTATAACTGAATTTGATTTTGATCTTAAGATACAGATGATGGTATGATGACCTGTGTTGATTAAAGAGGGTATAACCATGATGAGGAGTGCAATAAACCTTGGCTTGTCAGAATGGTATGTGACATATTGCCTCCTTTAGTTGGATTTCATATGACTGGTTCCAATCTGTGTAGATTAACATAGTCGGTATTCTTGTATATTTATCAGTTTGTTTCAGTAGCTAAAATTCCCTATAATTTATTTTTATTTCATGGAGTTCAGTCAGGAAATGTTCACGTCTTACAGGACACAATGACAGGGTACTAAAGGCTCCTGTAGTATTGTATTCGGCATCAGTAATAGTGAGTACTGCATGAGCAACTTCTACTCCCAAGTTATTTTTTTGGTTTATAGATTTTCAGTATTCTCTGGCAAATATTGAGACACTGCCATCTATCTCATCAGGTCTGTAACAATAAAAGGAGATATATTCTGCTATGTCTGAAATGCATTTTTAACATTTAAACTAGGTTTAGGTCACACTGCGGTGGTGGTGCTGCGGTAGCGTTGTCGCCTCACAGTTAGATGTTGCTCGTTCGATTCTCAGTTAGAGCGTCTTCTGTGTGGCGACATGCGTGAATGGGCATTCCTTCGTTGAAGGTTGTGCATTAGGCCTGGCAAGCCAACACATCAAAATCTACTGCCAATCATTAGCGGACCGGAGTTCCGCTGTGGCGACCCCTAACCGGGAAAAGCCAAAAGAAACAAAAAACTAGGTTTAGGTCACGGTTCATATAGCAGGATCCTCTGAGCATGGAAAAGACTTCAGAATCACTCATTTTATTATTAAGATTACTGGCATATAACTAACCCACTTTCACAGAGAGATATTTTATCATGTGTATTTTTTAAGTTAAATTTGAAGAGAAATAAAAATTATATTGCAGGGATGGAATATTTCCTATTTAGTACATGTACTCCCTTGTGACAGAAGTGAAACTCCTCAGTCCAAAGCACTCATGACATGTAGGCATATCTCATCTAGGCTGTCAGGTACTAAATCTCCAAACAGTGACACATTTGACTGAATGCTAACATTCAGCATTGATAAGCTTATGCCATTAGGTAAAATAAGGATTTTGAGTATACCCCACTTGTTAGGATATTTGATGATTCCACCATAGCCTACTGTATATCCAGGAGGGAGAAACTCTTTAGATTAGTCATTGCAGCATGAACAATGACCATGTCAAAATTACCCATAATCTTTTACAGATGGTCAAGATAGCCCCATGCATGTATAACTTTGTCTATAAACCTCATGCAAACTCCAGTCAGTTGTGCTTCTGTTTTATACACACAGAAGTCACCAGTAACTACAAAGTTTCTACAGATCCGAGTGTCTGCCTTACATACTTTAGAGTACAGCCTGGCTGAATTTTAATCCCAGCTATTTAGTTAGTATGTACACTTCTCATCAGCATGTTTCAGTGACTGGAATGTGTGATTTTCTGTGGATAATGGAATGACTGCAGAATGTGCTATGTGTATGAGATTCTGGTTTTGTTTGATGCCATGGATTCTCAAGTTGTAGGTAACACATTCACAGGTCTGTTTTTAAAATCCTCTCTATACTCACAGATAAATGTGTATATGCATATGTTGCGAGAGTATTGAGAACTTAGCTTTAGTAGTCTAGACATATGTAACAATTTCCATGAATGCTTGAGGTCTTATCAAACAGAAGCAAATTTTCTGTGAGGGTAAAGTAGTTTTACATTGCCTGAGATAATCTTTTTTTCTCAAGCATTAGAGTTATCTTACACAAACCTTCTGAACCTAATGTGGTTAGATCCTTTCTATTTAAAAATAAAAATCTTTTGTCAAAAGACCATTCAGTTTGGCACGTTTTGTACTATTTTCCTTTTAATCAGGCTGTGCGTATATATTCTGTCATGTGTGTTCACTGCCAGTTTGGAAATACTACATACAGGGTCTGTTTGGAGGTTGTAAACATAATCTGCAAAAAGAATTAATGCTGTTGGTAGTAGAGTGTGCATCTCATTAGGTGAGAAAATATGAATGACAAGATATAAGAAATTTAATTTGAGAAGAGGATCTTCAAAATATGACCTAGTCGTGATCCCCAGTAGGCGTAAATGAAATAGGAGTGGGAAGGTTTATAAAGGTAAATTAATATATATGTAGGGAAAAGCTCAAGAGAGGAGGGATTTTCAAAGTACAACAGGATTATGATGGTTGACATGGGAAAATTTATTTTATCCACAAATCAGTCTGATAAACCAGCTACCGTTTAAAAATCTTTAATTAATTTTTCTTATTACCTTAAGCATAAACGCCTGGTCCCCATTCTCTTTCAACTTACAGGCAACTAGTTTCCCATAAAACAAAATACCTCTAACCATCTGATCCATCCCAAAAAGTCTCAGCTTCAAGAAAGCCTTACGGGAAAAACTCCTTAGCTTCTGGCTCTGTTTCTGTCTTACTACCTACTAACCTCCTACCCACCTACCTCACCTCTCTAACTCCTCCTCTATTTTCCACTCCCTAACCCCCCTTCTACCCACTATTCTCACTCTCTTCTATGCTACACACTTCTCCATACTCACTCCTAAACTTTTACTGTCCTCCCGACCCCCCAGCTAGTCATCCTCTCATTTCCATGTCCCTCCACTCTTCCCTTTACTCCCATCCTTTTTTCTCCTTTTCCACCACCTACATCCTTTTTGTTCTCTTTGTCTCCTCTCATCTCTTTGTACACTAACTCTACAGATAGCTCTGCTCTCCCTGGAAACTTTTCTGCTTCTGTAACTTACTACTAACCTTGCATTCTCCTGACAACTTTCCCTGTCTTTCTACTTCACTACTAAATCTTGCATTTGTACTCAGACCATGTTTTTAACTCCACTATGTTTAATCTCTTATTTTAATTATGTGTTTTTTACAATTTTATTGACATTATTTTATATTTTTATTTATTTATTTGTATTCTTTAGTATTCTTTTTATTTTGCTGAAGCTTTTCTCCCTGGGCCTCCGCTGAAAAAGGGCTTATACCCAGTCAGACCTTTATGACAACTTTCTCAAGAGAAAGTTGAACAGGTTTTCTTTGTTATAATAAACACAACAGCATTTCACAAAAATTAATACAATGTTAGTTTTTCTCCCTAAAGTTGAGCTTTTAATACTCCAAGAAATCTATTTCCATAAGAATAACACTGCAATAATAAAAACGAGGAAAGAGTGTATCTATGTATATCAAAAATAAATAACATTTTTCAAACAACACTCTGTTCTGCCTGCTGTCTCAAAAAATTGTCAACTGATTTTCCTTAATACCTTAAATATAAGGGTCTTCTTCTAGGTCCTCATATGATGTAGAGGTAATTAGCTTCCTCTAAGTTTCATAAAATACACAAGTTTTACTTTCTAGCCTGACCTATAACTTCTACAACCTCAAGGAAATAAGATCAATACACAAAAAAGCAATGTAAAAAGAGAGAAAAAACAAATAAAACAAGCAGTATATAAGTATACAGACAAATTTTTCAGATTTCTTTATGCAGTAGTTTGCTCTAGGAACTGTCTCAAGAAATCCTAGGATCATGAGAAGTTACTAGGCTATTGGCCCTGAGGCCCTTACAAGCCTAGCCAAGAATTTAGCCCATGCTCCAACAAGTTGGCACCCTATGCCACTGTCTAGCAGGGACACAGGTAGAATCCCAGGGGTCTATTTTCTGTTCCCCATCCAGTTATCTAGGTTGGGCTTAAAAAAGGTTAATGAGGTACTCTGCTTGATGTGGAGAGGGAGTCTATTCCACAAAAGAGGGAGTCTCTGGGACACAAATCTGTCCCACCAACAAATCCTACTGATGTCACAGATCAGGTTGAGGTTGCACATGCAGGTTACTCGAGTGGAGCTTGATTTGTGGATATGCAGCAATCCCATCAAGGTGGGGTCTGAGATTGCTTTGTATGGCAGACAGAGCTCACCTCTGAGGAGTCTGTAGGAGACTGAGTAGAGGGACACGGACTTTAGCCTGTCTGTGTAGGGTAGATGTTTGAGGTTCTGGATTCTCCCAGTGAGGAACCACTGTGGTTTTTCCAGCTGCTGCATGTGCTTTGTGCAGTACATGTTGAAAGGGGCATTATACTCAATAATGGGTCTTATAAAGGAAGAATACAGGGATGTTATGACCACCTTGTCCCTGGATAAGATGCCCTTATTTATGAGGTGGGCCATGTAGAAAGCTTTCTGTACAACTAAGGCAATATGGTGGTCAAAAGTCAGTTTGCTATCAACCTAGGTACCCAAGTCCCTTACAACTGATCACATGCTTAGGAACTTATTATCAAGGTGATCATTTGTGGGGACATCACACTCCTCAAAGGGGATAATGATGCATTTTTTGGCATTCACTTTGAAGCCATGTTTCTGGCACCAGTCATTTGTTTGGGTGAGACCCTCTTGAAGGATGTCCGCATCACTAGGGGAATTGATGACAGCACCCAGTTTACAGTCATCTGCAAACTTGGTCAGCCATATCCCATTGGTTTTGGCCTGCACCTCAGAAAAGTGCATCCCAAACAGCAGAGGCCCCGAGACTGATCCCTAGGGTACACTGCTCATTATGGGTCTACTATTTGAGGTGGCTTCCCCTATTTTGACTAGGTGGATTCTATCAGTGAGCCAGTTTGCTATCCATCTGTTAACATCTGGATTTATGCCTAGTTGAGAGTGTTTATCTATTATACCCAAGTGGGGAATAATTTTGAAGGCTTTGGCCAGGTCAAGGTAGGTGGTGTGTACCATCTTCCCCACATCCATGGCCTTGGTGACTATCTCAAAGAAGTCAACCAAATTGAACAGGCATGACCTCCCCTTGATGAAACCCAATTGCGTGGTATCGAGTGTCTGAGGGTTACCAATGTCCTTGTTAATAAGGTCTATGATAATCCACTCCATGGCCTTGCACATCAGGCTAGTTAGGTTGATGATCCACCTTTGTGCAAAGGGATGACTGTGGCTGTCCTCCACATGGCTGGGATGAAGCTGTTACTCAGGATTTAGTTGAATCGGGTGCCTATTGCTGCTGCAAGTTCCTGCCTGAGTTCAGGTAGGATGCAGCCAGGGATATTATCAGGACCCATGGAGGCTGTATTTTCTACCTTTGAGAGGGCAGTGATAACTTGCTCCCTAGAGATAAGTGAAGGGGGCAGGTACTGGGATGGTGGGACAGAAGGTTGAAGTTTTCATGAACCTGTCTGCCAGCAGGTTGGCTATATCTACAGTGTTTGCGTATGTGGTGTCCTTGACCACCAGTTCTGAGCAGATCTGGGTGCTTCCCTTGACATTGGGGACATATGTGAAGAAGGCCTTATGATTGTCTTTAGTAGATGTGGCCAGTTTGGACTCAAAGTTTGTTTTGGAGGATTTCGCTAGTGCTCTTATTTGGTTGTTCAGGCTAAGGAGACATTGCTTCCAGTTAGGCAGCTGTTCCTTCTTGGTCCTGGACAGCAATTTTGTCCTTTTATTATAGAGTTTATTTATTGCAGATGTCCACCAGACAGGTTTACTCTTCCTTGAGGAGGAGGATTTCATCCTGTTGCGTATTCTTGATCCCATGCTGCTATATAAATGCTTGTGTAGTACTTTGGTGTAGGTATGGACATATATGCCAGTTCCTATGGAGGGGGAGGGTGCTGTGAAGCTGTTTATACCTTCCCTCAGGAAGCTGTAATCAGCTTTGGAGAAGTTTTTTTTTGTTTGATCCCAGCTGAGGGGGAGTCGGGGGAGATGGTAACTTCAAAAGTGACCACGTTGTGCTCAGCTCTTGCCTATTTCCTTCAACACAAAGCCCAGTTTCCAGCTCTGTTTATTAGCAAAGCCACTCCTAGACCTCAAAAATAAACTTAAGGTTCCTTCATCAACTTAGAACCTTTAAAACTCAAGTATTGTTTAAATAAAATTTCTCTGAAATAAAAATAAAAGTGGAAACACAAACAAAATGTAGGTATACAAGCTAAACAAAAATCATATTTCCCTCTCACATTAGTATGTTTTGGTGACTGCCTCAAGAAAACTATAAACCTTTTCTCTTGCTATTTTAAACACAAATACAATTATTCAGCTTCTATTATTATTCACAACCATTCACTCCCCCTTAGGACTCACAAAGAGAAGCACAATATTTGTTTCTGCAGTAATCAACTTTCAAAACTCCAAGAAAAAATCTTTAAATTAAATAGCAATGCAATAAAGCATGAAGGGACTAGCAGAAAACAATCAGAATTCTTTATACAGTAGTGTCTTCTGAAGTTATGTCTAAAAAGTCTTTTAAGTAAGCAAAATGTGTTGTAAATTTCCCAAAAATCCTCAACAAAAATAAGAAAGGAATAGAATAAATATAACACACACACACAAACAAATAATCATATAAAATATTTACTAATGTGAAGATATCCCAGGATTCAGAAAATATTTAACAAGGATGTATGGTGAAAAATAGATAATCATCTGAAATGTCATATCATGCTAGAGTGAGTAGTAAAACATGAAGACTGAATGGCTGAAAATGCATACTTTCATATATTAAGCACAAGGTGGCCATTTCCTGGAATATTGCTTCTTTTCAGAGGTTTGGTGACCTTCCTGGATACACTGCCATGCATTCAGCACATCAGGCAACAAGTACCCTTCTTTCATTAGCAGGTATGGGTTTTACAGGATCAGGTTGCCATCTCAATGCCCAACCCTCCTCAGAGGGTGCACCACACAGTCACACCTATGGCCAATTAAGAGTGTCCAATCCACCTACTGCATGTCTTTGGAATGTGGGAGGAAACCAGAACACCCAGAGGAAACCCACACAGATGCAGAGAGGACATGCAGGCTCCACACAGAAGGCACCCCATCCAAGAATCAAACAAGAGAACCTCTTGCTGTGAGGCAACAGTGCTAACTGCTACACCACTGCACCATACTTGGTGATCTTATAGCTAGTATATGTGAGTCTGGGGGGTATAGGGTGCTTGCTCTGCAGAAAAGAAGTTTAACTCACTCAAGCCTAAAATGTCTTATTTGTATACTTCCAGTTCACAGCCATACCACCTTATGACGACCATATATTTTTGGGGTATGGCTTTTATAACTAAGTAGCTTACCAGCTAATAATAGGCAGTATTACAAAGGGCAAGGAGATATTAACAAAACAACACTAAGATTGTTAGTCTAGGATATCCTATCGTGGAGAAATTTATCTTTGTTTTGCCGTTTATTATTCATATTTTCAAATTTATGTTCAAATTTTCATAAATGAGACACCTACACATTATTGACGTGTATAGTGTGAAATATCAAAGTGGGACAATTCACTGTCAATGATGGTTTATATCACACTACACTGGAAATGTTGATAGTTGTTTGCTAGTAATTATGAAAATAATCAGTAGTTCCATGTGGCTTAATACTTCAAAAAGCGAGTGACTTACAAACTGTTGCATGACATTAAGGGAAACCTTAGATGTTATTGAAGAAAACTGTCTGATATTTGCATTGTCAGTTGCACATCTTGAGAGATGTCCATTATTAATTGTTTTGCCAGTTATACAATTGGTCATATGTTTTCTTATTAATTTATTTATTTTACATTTGTTGACCGGGATAGTCCGACTGGATATATGTCCATTTTCAGAGGAGGCCCGGGGAGAAAAGCTCCACATACCAAAAAAGAGACAGTACATACGTCACTGAGTGATAAATTCAGGCAGACATGTTTAGAAAAATATAGACAAAGAATACAGGCAGATATCAATATACGCAATGTGCAGACTTACATCTGATTGGCAAAGACGTATCAGAAAATGTGAACATAGAATGCAATCAGATCTCATAATTCACAATACTTAGACATTCAAATGCTATGAGGCATAGAAACTTGGCTAAACAGCAGGTTGGGTAACAAGACATGTATTAGTGAAGTTGTTAGGTTTAGAACAAGGGCTCAGCCAATGAGATGTGAGGCCTTTTTTTAGTTCTCTTTTAAAGAGAGGTATTGAGGTTTCCTTGGTAATGGTAGTAGGGAGTAGATTCCAGATTTTACCAGTTGAGTTGGCAAATATAGCACCGCCTGCAGAGTTGTTGGATTTTTGGGTCAGTGTCATTAGTTTATCAGCTGAGCATAATGGCCTAGGGGCACAATGAGGGCTGAGAATATTTTTGAGGGCAGGGGTGTTATCAGGTTGATGGAGTATTTTATGCACTACTGTAAGCTGGTTGAACGGTAGAAGGGTAGGATACTCTAGCTATCCCAGTGCTTTGAGGTTCTGGCAATGGTGGGTCCTAAAAGCCATGCCAGTAGCGAATCTGGCTATATGATTGTAACATCCTGATAATTTGTTGAGATCAGTTTTGGATAGGTTGGTGAGTACAGGGGAGGCATACATAAGAGTAGAGAGGAGGTGTGATCTTGCAATAGCTACCCTAACTAGGGGGGTGAGGAAAGGTTTGGCTCTGTACAGGAAGCCAAGTTTTTTGTTGATGGACTTAATAGTGTGATTGACATATTTATGAAATTTAAGGTTGTTGTCTATTATTACACCTAGAAGCTTTGTATGGTCATCAGTGGAGATAATGGTGTCATTGCTAGATTTGATGTTGAAGGAAGGAGGAGAAATTCTACGGTTAGGGGAGAAAAATAGTAGCTTGGTTTTGTTAGGATTTAGAAGCAGGCAGTGATTAGCTAACCATGTTTCTACCGTGCTGAAACTAGTCTGTGCGAGGGTTAGAAGTTGTGTAGGAGAGGAGGTGCAGCATATTAGCATTTAGTCATCTGCATATTGGATGCAGGTGGCTCCTGGGATGGTGGTATGAAGATCACTGATAAAGATAGAGAAAAGAAGAGACCTAGTATGGACCCTTGTGGGACACCTAGGGTTAGAGGAAGTTGGGATGACAGCTTGTTCTGCCATAAGACAGCCTGCAGTCTACCATTTAGGTAGGATTGAAACCATTGTATTGCATGTTGGTCTAAACCGATGGTTTGTAGGGTATGAGCAGTAGCTGATGGTTGACCATATCGAAAGCTTTTGAGAGATCTAGGAAGAGTGCTGAAGATAGTCTGTTGTTGTTACAATGAACATTGAGGACATTAGAGAAAGATAGAAGAGCTGTGTTGCTACTGTGGAATGGCCTAAAGCCATGCTGAGAGTAGGCGAGCTTTCCGTTTTGAATTAGAAAGTGCATGATTTGTTTGTGCATGCATCTTTCCATGATTTTAGCTAGTGGTGAAAGAATGGCTATAGGTCTAAAGTTAGATAATTCTGTGGAACTTCCTCCTTTATGGAGAGGTATAACGTGATATTTTCCATATTGCTGGGATGGATCCTTCTGAGATCGATCTGTTGATCAGAATAGAAATGGGAAATGCTATGGCATCAGCTGCTTTTTGAAGATATTCAGCTGGGAGGTGGTGAGCAGCTAGTGTAGTAGGTTTTAGTTTTTTGAGTAAGGTTCAGATCAGGTTGGTAGGTACGGTTTGAAAGGTAAACATGGGTTGGGTGTTGGGTGGATCAGGGCTAGATGTGCCAGAGCTGGTGTTTGTGTCAAATGGAGTGAGATGGGTAGCTAGAGACTGGATAGTTTCAGTAAAGAAGGAGTTGAAGCTGTTTGTATCAAGGGCAGCTGATGGGTAGGAGTGACGGAATGGCCTGGGTGGAGAAGATTGTTAATACCAGCCCAGAACGTTTGATGTTTTAGTTGATATTTTTGCTGTAGGAGGGTGTAGTGATTTTTTTTTTATTTAGAATGACAAATTTTTTTGGTCTGGTTCCTTAGCTGCCGGTAACTTACTTGGTCCATAGGGGCTTTGGTAACATGCCACCTGGCCCAGGCACTGTTTCTTAGTTTAATTTTGTTTTTTGTTTCTTTAGATAGCCAAGGTGCAACTGTGGCTTTTACACGGATGGTACGGGTAGGAGCATGGTGGTTAAGGGTAGCCAGAAATTTGGTATTGAAGTACTCAACTGCTTCTTGTAATGGGAGTCATTTCAAAACATTCCAATTACATGCTTTGAGTTCATTTTAGAAGTTGTCAAGGTTAAAGTTCCTGACGTTTCTTATAGTTTTGTAGGTGGGCTTGTTGTGAATGTCGGCTTTGAGCCTAATAATATAGGTAAGGCAGTGATCACTTAGATCATCAGGTAATGTACCTGACTTGTACTTTTGGGGGTGGCTGTTAATAAGTATCCAATCAAGGATGCTATTTTTACTCTATTTTTGCTAAATCCGGTGGGGCTGGCAATGATCTGAGTAAACCCATGGAGGTTTAAATGGGTGGATGGAGTTTCAGAGGAACAGGTGTTCCAATCAATGTTACAGTCCCCCAAGCAATGGTTTCCTGTGGATAGTTAGAAGCTAGCCAATGTAAGATATTTTCTAGAGTATTATTATTCTTGTCGGGTGGAATATAAATGCAGACAATGTATCTGCATTTATTTTTGTTTATTATTAGTTTGGTGATGAAAATTTCTGCATTGCCAAACTGGTGTGGCTGTTGGGTGTCAATTGTTATTGTTAGGGTAGACTTGTATAGTACAGCTACCATGCCACCTTTCCTGGAGATCTGGTCCAATCTAAGGATGTTGTACTGTGAGGGGGGGTATTGTGTTATCTTTGGTTATTAGTTTTAGCCAGGTTTTTGTGAGGCAGAGGATATCAGGGGAGTGAACAGCTAAGAGTCCATGTAGGCTATGGATCTTGTTGTTTAGGCTTCTGATGTTGTGATGACAGACCAGAAATGTGTTTGGAAGTCTATCAATTTGGGTAGTATACATTGGGTTGTTAGATGGTGTGCTTGGGTCTACTGTTGTGGATGGGCCAAGGTTGAGGTGGATGTCTTCATCCGTCATAAGATTAAGTTTTAAGTTTCTTATGAGTCTCAAAAATTTGTTTATGACTTTTTTGTAGCTTTTGTTTTTTAAGTTAATGTAGCGGTATTTAGTCAGGTGATGGTAACTGGGGGCAAGTAATTAGGAGAGGGGGTGGTTATGTGGTGGATAAACTTATTAAATGCTGGATTGTTGTCTGAGAGTTTGGGTATTGGATTTCAGGATGCTGTACATATTCATAGGATCTTAGGTGATAAGGAATGAATAGCATGGTACTAAGGGTAGCAGCATTAGTGTTTTAGCTGTAGTCATAGTAAATTACTAGGGTAGGGTCAGTACTGAGTGTATGTGGTGGATAAAAGATTAGAGTGAATAGAATAGCTATGGGTGGGTTAATATGGATAGTGGGGTGGATAGAAGGTGCATTATTGTGCTAGGAGTTTGCTGGGTTCTAGGAGCACATGTAGTTGGTTAGCTAATTAAGGAGGCATGCCGGTGGCACTATAAACGTAGTACTACCAGAGGCAGGTGGGATATGCTGCAGCCACTTGTACACCAATTGTAACCAATGGTGCATGCAACTAGTTGGTGAGCTGTAGTGTGTAATAGTAAGGATTCTAATATTACATCAGCCACCTTTTTTGTTTGTGTATACATATTCCACATACAGCAATATACACATACCCAACAAGCCTATGTCTGTGTAATGGTCAATTATTTTATGGCCCTGTGACTACTTTCCTCCACAATAGTGGCCTCACTGTGAACAACTGCTGATGTCATTCACCCCAACAGCAGTGGCAGACACTCTCCAAACACATAAGCCCAGTGGTGCATGCGATAAGTACATACTGCTATCATATCTGTAACTAGATAGGTAGGGGATCTAATCCCAACAATGGTAGCTCTGTGTGTGGGTGTAAGTATATCCCCTTGCAGCAGTGTGTCTGTCTTGCCTATGTGTATGCAAGGGTCTATATTATATCATCGAACACTTAAAAAAGCGAACGCTGATTGATCGATCTAATTTAAGCGAAAGCTTACAATCTTGAACTGTCAGATAGCCAATTTTTTTTCCCAGGGAAAAAAATCGCTGATCCAAAACACATACACACAACACAAACACACCAAACAAACAGAAATCCACACACATACACCTAAAATCTGATACCTAACCCTACACTAAACTATGCACACACCACTAACTACCCACTTACCTTAACCCAAACCCTAACCCTAAGGTACATCACTATCGCACACTCACCTCACCCACTCCCTAACCCTAACTCACTTAAATCCATCCTAACCCTCATGTCCACTCAATCGCCCACACACCTAACCCGAGCCCTAACCCTAACTCACCTAAATCACTCTAACACTCACATCCACACAATCGCACACTTACCTGAATCCGACCGGTAACTTTCCACCATAACACTGAAAATACTGAAGCAACAGAAACGGACAACCAAATTCTTTCCCTAGGAAAAATTTGAGTTTCTGCTGCTTCAATATTTTGCAGTTTCGTGAAAATAAGTTTGATTAATCAGCGTTCACTTTTTTAAGCGTTCGAGGATATAATATAGACCCGTATGCAATGTTAATATATTTTTAAGGCTGACGCCTACCTGTTAATCCTCCCATTGGCTTAGTTTACAAGGCCTGCTTATGTCATCCACCTTAGAAGCACAGTTACACTCTAGATGCATAAGCTCTGTGGCGCATGCAATAACTATGTAGCACTATAGTGTATGTCACTAGACAGGTAGGGGTTCTAATCTCAAACCAGCAAATTTGTGAGTGTGTGTAAGGCTGTCCTCTTGCAGAGCACAGCTGTCTTGCCTGTGTGTGTGATGGTGATACAATTTTAAGGGCCCCCCATTGGCAAACTTTTCAGGGCCTAATGATGTCACCCACCTTAGAAGCACAGTTAGACATTCTCTAAACACATCAGCTCCATGGTGTATGTGATGAGTGTGTAGCACTATAGTATATATAACTATATAGGTAGGGGTTCTAATCTCAAAACTGGTAACTCTGTGAGTGTATGTATGCAAGCATATCCCTTTGCAGTCATGTGGGGGTCTTGCCTGTGTGTGCAATGGTTATGCAATTTTAAGGGTCTGTGCAAACCTGCTAACCCCCCCCCATTAGCAACCTTTATAGTGCCTCCAGATGTGATTCACCTGAACAGTAGAAGCAGACACTCCAAAAACACATAATCTCCATGGTGCATGCAATATGTATGTAGTACTATAGCATGTACAATGTAAGGGTTCAATTCTCAACAAGGGCAGTTTGTGTGTGTGTGTGTGTGTGTGTGTGTGTGTGTGTGTGTGTGTGTGTGTGTGTGTGTGTGTGTGTGTGTGTGTGTGTGTGTGTGTGTGTGTGTGTGTGTGTGTGTGTGTGTGTGTGTGTGTGTGTGTGTGTGTGTGTGTGTGTATGTGTGTATCCCTTTGCAGCAGTGGGACTGTGTTAGGGTTACCATGTCCCAAGAATGTAGGACAACAAATATTTCCTACATTATTCTAATAGTTGCATAAAACAGTCATTTTACATCACAAACACCTAAATGTTATGAGAAATAGCATAATCTAGGAAAATGCTACAAAATAAGCTGTCATATTAAAAAAAAGTGAAGTTCTGTCCGTTGCACTCACCATGGGTATGGTTTGTCCTACAAACTCTCATGTCACTACAAAAAGTGTCCCACATTGGGCATTTAATAAGGTGGAAACCCTAGTCTGTCTTGCCTATGTGTGTCGTATATGTATACATTTTGAGGCCCTGTGAGTAGCTGCTGTCCCTCGATAACCCACATGTATCTAGGCATGAATGCTACCCACCACAACCTACATTTGTAGGTACTGACCAAGTACGTGGATGATTGTAAGTTGGGTGCTGTCTGACATTGACTCCCCAAATGATGTTAACATACATACTGCAAGAGAGTCTTACATCAACTATGGACTGGTGCTAAGGTCCTGGCCTCAAGCTAAATGCAAACAAACTGTATCATCATACCATTTGGCAAAGACATGGCCCCACTGTTTACCACATCAATGGCAACCCCCTAAACACACAACCTCTGTTGAGAGACCTGGGTACTCAGGTTGATAACAATTTCACATTCAATACTCCGGTTGATAACAATTTCACATTCAACCATCATGTAGCGGCAGTGGTCAGAAAAGCCTTGCATGTGGTTCATTTCATAGTTGAAAGGATTGCATCCAGAAAAAAGGTGGTCATTACCCCTCTATAGTCCTCAATACATAGACCAATATTTTACTATAGCACCCCATTTGATATGCACCTATGCAGACATCTGCACCAACTGGAAAGGCCATGGAAATACATCACAAAGGTAATCCATGGCCTCCAACAGCTGCCCCATGCAGACAGGCTCAAATCACTATTGTTCCACTCGGTATTGGACATGTTGCTCAGAGGTGGGCTGTGTCATGCCTACAAAACAATGTTGGACCCTGCCCTACTACAGCTGCCCTATATCCAGAAGTCTAACTCCTTGCACATTACCTGCATGACAGGCCTGAATCTGATATGCGACACCAACACAACCTGGAGGAGGGACAGGTTGGTCTCCCAGAGGCTGCCCTGTCAAAGGAATACACTTCCCATATACATCAAACAGAGCACCATGCTGACCCTCTTCAAGTGCAACCATGATGAGTGGATGCGTAACCACAAATCTATCCCAGGGGTCCCACCTGTGTCCCTCATTAACAGGGGCAACAGGTGCTGACTGATATTTATTTCTAGAGATAAACTAATGGCTAGGCTTGTGAGGGTCCCAGGGCCATTACTCTAGTAACCCCCTATGATCCTATGAACCCATGATCCTACTGAACTCTCAGGTTACATGTATCAAGAGTGGCATTCTGTGTCACGGGGTATGAATGCAAGATTATGCTGTCTGTCCTCATTGTCCCTGACACTCTGTTCTACACATACACACCTAGGTAACCATGCACATATACAGCCATACCTTGGCAAAGTCACATTTCTGCATTGGCACCATGCCATCCTGAGCCACTGTTTTGCACCAGCTCTCCATGGCATAGACACACAGATCCCTGGAACAGAAACAGAAAAAGTTGTGGGAGACAACAAGCAATCAGCAATACTACCACCAATGCAGCATCATGGAACAAAGGTACAATACACTTTGATGTGCACTCATGACACATGCCAGCAGACAGCACTTTGCAGGGCATAACACTACTGCACTACAAACTGTCATGACATGTACTATAGTCACTCTGTGCACAGACACATATTTGCATGTCCCTGCATCAATGGTATGGATGACAGGGATGTGGCACAGGTATCATCACATGCACAGGGTGTGGTGTGGGGTTGCCAAAGGCCTGGGATGTGCCATACAGTTGACATCATATGTGTGTGTCTGGAGGGGTGCTGGTCAGCTGGGCCATGCAGAGGAGCTGTGTGTGTATACAGTCAAGCCATATGCTAGCCCTACACGAGGGTATGTTGGACAGCTGTGGATCCTACATGGCAGTATGTACAGTTCACTGTCTCTGGCCATGAACACAGGAACTGTCTCTGCCAGGAGGGGCACTGGCACCACCATACCCAGGTTCAGATGTGGTACTACTTGATGCTGGTGACTGTTGTCTGCTGGGTCTGTGTCCCTCAAGGGACAGCCCAGGGCCACTTGCCCATGACCTGCCATGTTGTGGTGTTGACAGCACCCTCCCTTCTGTAGGGCTGGTGGTATTGTCACTATGGCAGCATGACTGTGCATGACCACATGGAGTCTCATTTGATGTCAGTGCTGACCTACATACATGTGTCCAAAACCCTACTCTTACCCCATGTTTCAGCACAGACAATGTGTGTTCAAGGACTGACAATGTCTCACTCCATCTGTCAGTTACATCCGTGTAATGATGCATGGCATCACCAATGTTGTGGATGCAGACTTGGATGCCAGACAGTGATGCATCCATGGTCCTGAGCATCCATCTGATGTTGCATTCAGAACATGCCTGTGTCTCCATGACAGACTGAAACATGCGTTGAGTGACTCGTGATGTGACACCTGTGACAGGTGGTGGATGGGCTGCAGTCCTCCTTCAAGCACCCCTGTATATCTGCCTATGTGCAACCTTGCCAGCTCTCTGGCTATGGCTACTGTCTACATTCACAGATGGCATAGTCACCACACACTCTCCAGCTCTGTGCCACCACCCTTTGACTGTCTAATATCTGCGGCCACAGGGGACTGGGTATGTGTGGGCATACTGACGATGTGCAGGGACTTTGGGGAGGAAGTGGGATGTCAACCCATGGAACAGATTTAGCCACCAGCAGCCCCACCTGTGCCTCACTATGGCCATTATCATCATTAGAGTCTAATGAGACACTGACATCAGGTTCTGGGGGGGCACACTCCAAATTCCCATGGTCACCTTTGAGGAGGATGACAACATAACTACATTAATACCTGCACTATTGTGTCTGCTGATCCACACACACACATACAGGTGAGGTGCCACAACTGCATTATACATACCACACCTTATTGATCCCATACACAACACACAAACAGACCACAACAGACACAGACATGACAGGCTCTTAACAACATGCAGTGCAGCTACGTCTTGTTAATGTTGCCAGTACTATACACCTGTGAGATAAGCAACATGTCAGTGTATGCGATGGATCTTCACCTAAAACAGACTGCACCTGTTTCCACCATATTATTGCCACCCTTTATAGTAGACTGCCTAGACCTTCACAAAACAAAATATGCAAATATGTTACAGCTCCTGCAAATATGCTACTGTGATTACCAATTCAATGCACAGTAGTGTATCCCTCCACAACGGAGCATACAAGTATTGTACTATGGTCAAGCTTAACAGTTGTGCCCACAGCAAACTAGCAGCCCTTAACATTCCTAGGGTATAGATGAGCCATAAAAAAACAGTTTCACACTCACCGGCTACAGGATGTTGGACTCTGGCCACACCAGATCTATCTATGGAATTGTGGGGTAGAGATATTGTCAGCAAACACAAGTGGCATTGCTACAGGATAATATGCACCTATATCAACATGTACAGTAAGAACTGTGACACTGCCCACATTGCTGACATTCTGAGTATGTGTGCACATGTGTGCATTACAAAGAAAACCCTCCCTAAATGAAGATTGACCTGACATCCATGTACAGGTATGCAGAGGCTGCCACTATGACTGATACAGTATTAAAGTGATGACCACAGGAGGCTTACCCAGATGCTCCTCTGCTGTGGAAGCTGTGCCATGCACCTTCATGACATGTGGGATGATGAATGTTTGCGAGCTGGTGGCTGAACCCAGGTTTGTCAGGACCTACTCTGTGGCTAAGAGTGGTTGTTGTGTAGCAGGCCCTCCACTGGTGCCAGCACAGTCCCTGGCCACAGCTGAGGACCTTTGCCGTGCAGTATTTATTACAAATGTGGCCATGTGTCGGACCTGCTCATAGCTTCTTTCCTGTAGCCATACATGGTTTACTGATAAAACAAGGTCTGCCCACAGTGCAGTGTACTGTTCCCAATTCTGCCAACTCCTTGACAGCAGGATGTCATGATGCAGTCTGAGGCCGTTAACTATAAATTCATTCTCGGCTGCAGAAAAAGGTGGGTTCCTCCATCTGTACATCACTCCTGAAAGACAAGAAGAGGGGAACACATCACAGGACCAGATACATTACTCTCCATTATGAACACCCTACACATCCACATTTACCAGCACTATCCCCCGCTATCTCCTACGTCATACCCCGCCATCTATCACACACAGTATGTATGTATGTGACTATCAGCAACATAGTGGCAATACATCATGCGATTCCCTCCTCATTTTTCTGTTTCCTGCTACTTGCTGCATGTTCTCTAAGGTGTTCAAATACATCTTTTCAGTTGCAACTATTACTGCTTGTCTATCACCTGTATACATTGTATGCAGTAGTGTCAGCCTCCTACTTTTGTTTTATACACCTGGGCTATAGGCCCACCCCTTAGGTCTCTTTGGCCTTCTTCCATCAGATTCTGACACATATGGCTGGACAATGTCCTAGAGTTTCCCCTGCCATTCTGGTTGCTATGGGTATCCTGACAGAGTGTAGCAACTGCCTCATGTACACAGACAACCATCTACAAACACCACCAAGGAACACAATTTGTGAGAGATGCAATGACATTAGGAACCTACAGTCCATGCTCTCTCCATCTTAAGCCTGCATATCTGGCACCATACAGGTTGTCAACACAATCAGTACACTTCACGCACTGCACACACCTACACAACACACACTCACATATGCAGAGCTCCTCAACATACACATCACCAAACAAAGGAGACCTCTGAGGCAACAACACATACAAACTCCACAGCCTTCCACACCACATACCACACATAACCACACACCTGTGTCCCACAGCCACTACCTGGAATGTGACATCAACAGGACTTGTTTGTGGGTCAGATGGGTGTCCCAGACACTCACCCAGCTGTGGAATGGACACCCTGCCCACATCAGGCAGACTACCTCTTTACCCGTTTTTAAGCAAAACCTGAATAACTGGATGGTAAACAGGACATACACCCTTGGGATACCACCTGTGTCCCTGTTGGACTGTGGCATCTGGTGCTGACTTGCATAAACATGGGTTAAACTGTGGCCTAGGCTTATGAGGGTCTCAAGGCCAATAGTCTAGTAACCTCTCATGTTCCTAGGTATACCGGTTATGGCCCTGTATGCTGTGACAGACTGTGTTGTTATGTCTCCACACCCATCACTGCCATTTACTGTGGTGTGTCCCCTATGGGTGATGTCCCAGTACCATGTCATACCGCCACCATCCAACAAATAGGTGAGTGGTACTACAAGTGAAAACAGAGTCTTGTAGAATCACTACCCATTCACCTGCAACTGTCCAAGAGCGCCTCTAAACTCTGTAGCTTACTGATTGTCTCTTGATTCTCATCCTTTACCTGCTCTAACCCAATCTGTTTGCCCTGCTGGCTCACTCTGCTCCCCTCTCTACCCCCAATTCCCATCCACCCCCAGGGGTCCTACCCTTATACTTCTCTGGCCACTTCCCCTTCTTAGCTCACCTATCACACAGTACCTCACCCTCCTACCCATCCATAACCTATCCTAGTGTACTAAAACACATACTCTTTTTCTCTTTTCTTCATCACTCCTTCTCTTCCTTCCCAAAAGTTCTTTTCTATCCTTTTACCTACCTTCATACACATCCCTATCACCATGCCTCCACTACTAAGCTCTAATAATGTAAATCATATACTCCTTTTATCACTTCTTCCTTTCCTTATACTATCTTACCTTCTAACATCATATGAACAACTTAGCCTAAAAGACACACACTCTGTCACCCAATACACTAGCCAACCTTCCCAAATCACATTCCAGCCATTCTCAAACTACATATCTTCTCCTAGCTACCTTCTACCAAGATTTCATAGAAAATTCCAAATTACCTACAATAACCACCTAGATAAAAAAAATTACTTCTACTCCAAACCCTCTGACACCAAAATTAGACTACTTCTCTCTCTCATAGCAGGTGACATTCATCCCAACTCTGGCCCAAACAATACTGCTACTATTAATCCCCTACTCTCTCCACCCTCCTGCTCTACCTTTCCATCCAAACCCCCAAACTCTCTCTCTATAGCTCACCTAAACATCTGCAGTATTAATAATAAAATTGCCCAGCTCCATGCTCTGCTTGATAGCCACTCATTTGACATACTTTGCGTAACTAAAACTTGGCTAAAACCAACAATCCAAGACAGTGAAATTACTTCCCCAGGCTACAACATTTTAAGACTAGACCGTAAATCCAAAAGAGGCGGTGGTATAGCAATTCTGTATAAAACGGGCATGCAAATTACTGTTATCCATGAAAAACCTCCCTCTGTTAGCAATGCTGAAATCCTTATCACTAAACTACACCTTAATACCCACAATCCATTAATATTATTTGCACCTACCTTCCTCCTGGAAATAATATTAACACACTAGAAGAAATTCTTAATTGGCTCTCTATTACATACTCACAAGAAACCATACTACTAGGTGATGTCAATATAGACTGGAATACCTGCTCGCAGGAGTCTCACCCTCCCTCCTAAATCTCAATGGCTTCTCACAAACCATTAACACCCCAACCCGAACAAGCAAATCCAACAATAAAGAAAGCATATTGGATTGGATTCTGATTAACAGTCACAACCAAAATTACATAGTAGGAACTCTACCTGACGACATAAGTGACCATGCCCTCACCTATATAATAAGACATAAAAGCTCTACTCCTCACCTTACTAAATATAAACAAATCAGAACAAATAGAAACTTCAACCCTGAATCCTTCCTTGCTGAATTACAAACTACAAATTGGTCTCCTCTTAAACTTCTGCCACTAGATGACGCTGTTGCATACTCCAACTCAAAATTCCTATCTATACTAGACTTTCATGCCCCTTTAAGATCTGTCAGGATTTACTCAAAACGAGCCCCTTGGCTCTCAAAAGACACACGGCATAAAATAATTATGAGAAATAAACTTTGGACCAAATACCATAGCACCAAAGATCCCAGTGACCATCTTAAATTTAGACAAATAAGAAGCATTACAAAAAAAGCCGTACTTTTAGACAAAATAAATTACTACTGCCACCTACAACAAACTAACCAGCTAAACCCACAAAAGTTTTGTGCAGGGATTACTAGACTCTTAAAACCTGGCCACTCTGATACCCACACCCCTTAAACTCTTCCCATAACAACCCAAAACAAACAGCTGATGCCTTTAATACATTCTTCACTGAAACTGTCCAGTCACTATCTAAACAACTATCCCCTGGTATAGCTTCTCAGCCCACCTCCCCTCCCACTTCTATTCCCCAATTACAACTTCAACCTGTACCCACATCCCTCATCTGCTCTCTTCTCCACAAACTTAACCCTCCTCCCCATCTGCTGACCTTCTACCCCCCCCCCCCAATATCTACAAATTGCTGCCAAACCACTGGCCTATCCTATTTCCATTCTAATTAACAGAACCATTACCAAAGGCTACATTCCCTCAATCTGGAAAAACTTACATATTGTTCCCCTACATAAAGGTGGTGACTCAGTAGAGCTTTCTAACTACCGACCCATAGCCCTTCTCTCCCCCTTGCTAAAATAATGGAAAAATATATCCAAAAACAGCTTCTTAAACAACTGTTAAATAACAACCTCCTATCCAACTGACAGCATGGTTTCAGACCCTTCCATAGCATCACTTCTGCCCTCCTTTCCTTCACTGACTGAGTCAACAAAAATCGGAACAATAATATCCTCACCTCTGCTCTCTTTATTGACCTATCCAAAGCCTTCGATATGGTCAATCACCAGATTCTAATAAATTTACTGAAAACATTAGCCTTAGACTCTAGTGCCATTAATTGGTTCCACTCCTACCTTCAAAACAGACAACAGGCAGTACTCTGGCATAATAACTTATCCAACCACCTCCCCATTTCCCTAGGAGTTCCCCAAGGCTCTATTCTTGGCCCTCTTCTGTTTTCTATTTTTATTAATGATCTGCAAACTAGTATTCCCTTAGCTACCTGTATACAATACACTGACAATTCTACTCTGATCTGTTCTGCCTCATCAGCCTCTGAACTACACTCTATCACCCAGCAGACTTTTCTAACCGCAGAAACTTGGTTCCTTAAACGATGTTTAATCTTAAACCCTAAAAAAAAAAAAAAAATTGTTACTCTTCTCCCCCACCCACAAGTCCCCTCCTCTCAACTTCTCAGTCCTCTCTAATAATGGCACCAGTATATCTCCAGACCCCTCCACTAGGCTCCTGGGAGTTGAAATAGATAACCTATCCTTTGATTCTCACATAAATAACACTATTAAACAAGTCAACAGAAAACTAGGCTCACTTTATAGAATCAAACTATTCCTTACTCCACTGGCCAGAACCTCCATTGCCCACTCCCATCTGGCTTCAACCCCCCTTTATGCCTCACCTATTTATACTAACCCTCCAAAGCTAACCTCAAGAAACTGTCTACTGCCTATAATAGTAGCGCCAGATTTGCCTCTGGTTCTACTTACAGAACTCCCCATTGCAAAAACTTAAAGGAATTAGGATGACTAGAATTGCAAAATTTGATCTTGTTCCATCAACTCTCCTTAGCCCAAAAAATTCTGTACAAGCCCACTAATACCCCTATACTCACTTCCCTTATAACTCCATACTGCAACCTCAAAAGCCTACGTTCCTCTAACAAACACCTCATAGCAAAGTGTAAAGCCAACAACTTGGCAGGTAACTCCTTGTTCTCTAACACTACTGGAAAATCCTGGAACTCTCTTCCTGACAATCTCTCTTCCATCTCCTCTCCTCACTGCTTTAAAACCCAGCTCAAAACTTTCCTTAGAACCCGCTGGCTCTGACCCTGCATAAACCCTGACTAACATTTCCATCTCTTTCTACTACTTCCACCTTTTCTGCCTACTAATTTTTTTTTTTAGTCCACAAGTAAATTGACTGTTAGTATGTTAATGTCCTAACTTTTACACCTGACAAAACTTGATACTTTAAATGCTCATTAACTAAAATGTTACTCTATGTATTTCTGTTTATAAATGAAAGTATTTTTGGAGCTTTTCTCCCCGGCCTCCACTGAAAATGGACTCAATATCCAGTTGGACCAGCCCGGTCAACAAATGTAAAATAAAATAAAAATAAACATAAAATAAAGTGTATGGGGACAGGCCAGCAACTGCTGTGTGATGCAGTGACAGACAGCACTGCAAATGTGTGGTAGGGTATCCTCCCTGTAGGTGTCTGCCATCTGCAGTACACAGATGTTTGCTGAATGTGTACATGTGCCTGATATATGTGGACCCTCTGCCAGACAAATGGGGATGTCTGGCAAACAGTTGGACAATACATAATGGTTGTTCCCAGACTGTGGGGAATCTGGCTGTCACACACCAGACCCCTCAGAGAACAGTCACAGTACATTAATATCTGGTACGGTATTCATTCCCTTACATTGTACACTCAATATGTATACTCTGTCACTGAAGCCAGGCCTGTGTCCCCCCACTACTACTGGCTATAATCTGCTGTCCTGCTGTAGTGATGAGACATGGGTGTGGAGTACACAGTGACCTAGCCAGAGTACATCAGGACCGGTCAGGGACACCTGCACAATGTTTGGCATATGCCTGTGTAACATTCACAGACTGAGAGGCACTGACTGACAGTACATAATGTGATATGCCAGCTGTAACCACCAGTACTTACTGTCACTATTGTCTAAAACACAATCCAGGAACATTCATACATGAGACAAACATTGTTGGAGGGACTCAGAGGGCCAGAGCTGTGATCTATGTCACAGGAGATAGAGCCAAAAGGAAAGCCTGTAGGTGCTGGAGAGCTAACTAACAGCAACATGTCATTCCAAGATATGTACTACAGACCAACTGTTGTAATCCAAATTTCCCATGACTGCATCTTCCCATCTGCACCCCATTACATGGGGACTTCTATTACCTACCTGGTATAGTGATGTTCTCCTCTATAAGCAGAAATCCTGTTGTATAATGCTTATGTTCTCGCAGTCTGCCTTTGTAAAGAAAGTCACAGACCTGTTTACAATAGGTAGCACCTTGCCTTTTGTAGGTAATGCTCATGAACAGGTGATTGCCTGTGCACCAATCTGTGGCTCACACTTGCTAATTCCATCCAGTCCATCCAGAACAGTTGGGTTGCATTTTCAGTAGCCAATGGCACGGCACCACAGTGGTATATTTAAGGCCTTCATGCAGGCCTCGACCCTTTTCCTGGCCTGTGAGATGTACATTATTGAGGTTTAGGGACTACAGCATCACAGAGGGTAGGTATAAATACTGTCCACTGTCCGAATTTATGTGGTATGTCCACAGTTTGGCATGCTATGTTTGGCCAGTGTGAGCATACTTTCTGATTATGTGGCAGTTTACTGTTTAACAATGTGGGTTGAGGTTAGTAAGGGGACAGACAGATGTGAGTGCCATATGTCATTTGCATCAGAATATGCATTCTGCTGCAGCAGCTGCTGGTCTATCAGCTGTGTATGTTTGTAGGGGAAGACTGTGGCACATGCCCCTGTCACTTGACCATTCACCTCAACCTCTTTATGTATGGGTGTTGTGTGGATCACCTGTTCTAGGTGGTTGGGAGGTATGGTAGGTCTGTAGAAGGTAGCTAAACATACTGCCACATATGCTGCAGGCTGCAGCTTCTGAATTCTTCCCAGGAGTCATACTGGGGATTGTGAACACATTTGGGGACAGCAAACTGTATATGTCAGTGAGGGAGCAGTGTCAGCTTAGTTGTCACAGCATAGCCAGGGTGAGGGTACCCACTAACAGTCCAGGTGAGGCATGTGTCTCAGGTACATATATTATGTAATAGTGCCATCCAGAGAGTGGTAGGTGACATTTAGGACACCTATACATATTTGTGAAGTGTGTCTCAATGTACAGGAATTTGACATGCTAATATGGGTGGCAGTGACTGCAGTAGCAGAAACTGGTTCTGCTTAAAATTGCAGGGCTCAGTCATTTACTTTTGTGACACACATGCAACAGACTGGAATGGAAACCAGAACTGTGGGTGGCAAATATAAAGCATGCTAGGAATGTAACAGTTTGAGCTACTGAGTCAATACTATAGCAGGTGCATTTGCAAGACATAAGTGCATGCATACAGTCTGTTACACAGGATTGGCATAAACATGTGTATTAGGATAGGTATGATGTGTGACACTGAACTCTCTGTCATGATTTTCTAATCTTAATCAGTACTGACTTGCCAGTATTTCAGCACACAGGATAGGTTTTGTGACAATGATGCCAAACGTAGGTGGCACAACTGTGGACATTCTGCAAAAGTCTATGAAGTTGTCAGCTCTACCTAATACCCTAGGCCTCACATACATCCATCAACACTTATTTGGTTGTGTACTAGTTTGGTGTCTATATCACAGTCCCACGTATGCTGTCATTTTTCCTATTATATGTGCAAGCAGTGTGTCACTGGCACTCAGGATATGTTTATGGAAACATGCACTGTACTTCAGAGCTGAGTGGCTTAGGGGGCTAATGCACTATGCTGTAGTTGACAAGTTCCTGGCCTTGATACTTAACAAGGGTGCATTTTTTGCTAATGCGCATCACTGATACTCATGATATGTTTATAGAAACACCTGCTACACTGTAGAGCTGAGTAGTCTACTGGACTAATGTACTATGCTGTAGTTGACAGGATCCTGGGTCCAAGACTTGGCAGGGGGTGATTTTTTTTGTTGATGTGCATAACAATGTCAGAAAAACAGAAGGTGATTAAAGCAGTTTTACGTGGTTTTAAGTGGGTTTGTGTGGGTTTGCACGACACGGAGTGCCACTTACCTCAGGCTAAACCCATGCTATTTCCAAAAGAAGAAAAGAAAAAAAGGGGCGATAGGAAAGTAGTGAAATGGGGGCAAGCAGAAGGAAAAAAAAAGTAAAAGGTGGGTAGGGATGTGCAGGACAGGTGTAGGAAACGACCATAGATCTCTATTTCTTATACAACAACAGCTGTGCAAGTTATAGAGAATTTGGAATTTGGAGCCTCACATCCCAGAGAGAGGGGTGCGGGTGAAGTAACTGTGCTGATTAATTGCTGAAATGATTGATTGTGGGCAGTGTACATGGGGGCAAATGGAGAGCTATGTATTGGGTAATTTGTTTTGTGGGACAGATGCCCATTTTTTTTAGGAGAGAGTGGAATGTTGGGGAAGAGATATAGGTACATGTGAGGAGGTAAGTTGGGTGGGAGAGGTAGCATTTGCAAACAGACAAGACAGACAAGAAAGTGTATGACACATGAGGGGGATAAACATCTTAGATGGGGAGGGTGTTGTGGAATCGGAGAGATACGTGCACCCAGATGGCAGCAGGGAGACTGAACTCCCCACCCATGGGCAGTCACCACTGCTCCTTTATGGCCCTAAAGGTGGCTGTGCTGGGGACTGGGCACTGAGGCCAGCCTGCTCCTCCAGGTTGGTCAGTCTGCCCTCAATCTGGCACATGCAATCATCAAACCTATGGAGCACGATCCTATGCACCATCCCTGGTAGCTCTCACTGGGTGACATCTCCTTGTCTGCACCCGGTCCCGGGGGGGCCAGTCCCCTGAGGTGGTTCTGCCCATAGGCTGTGCAGGACCAGCAGGGGGGCAGCACCAGGTTGGGTCCCAGATGTGCTAGGACCCAGTGCCATAGCTGGCTGAGGTCAGGTAGGCAAATCGCCAGGAACCAGCCTACCCAGTAGAGCTATGGTGTTTAGGTTTTTCACAGTTAATAGGTTAGTAATGGATAGAACATTTAAATGTTAGTTATAACAGCATGCCATGAAGTTGCAAATAATCCAGTAAGATAACATTACAAAGCATATAGAACACAACAATAAGTGTGATAACAGTCAGCATTGAAACAGCATGCCAGTAACAGTTATGGCATAAGGCCAACACCATAGGTAATTCAGCAAGGTATGTTAGTATGCAACCATTGTAATATAAAACAATAATAAAACTCAAGGCCCAACATAATGTTTTGAGAACAACATAGGTTAAAAGTAAGCTATATCCAATGTATAACAATAATAAATGATGATGCAGATAAGGGATGGGGAGAGAGAAAGACATTCCATTACTATCAGTATAGGCTATATTGTTTGCAACAGTACTCTGATATACTTTACAGGTCTGCCATTACTTTATGTATAAAAGTGCCCTATAGCTTCTGTAGCACCTACATACCTCTCAAGCTATCTGTATGGGACAGTATCAGCCAAGCTGTAACACCTACAGGTACACAACTACAGGGGACTATTACATGTCAGGGGAACATCTATGTGTACCAAGGTGTAGTGTGAACTGATGTAGTGTGACTGTGCTATTGACATAAATCAAGTGTATGTTAAATCTGTGTCCAAGGGATTTGGCAACAGTGATCACAGTCTGTGACAACGTAACACCTGAGAGACATGTATCATGCACAGTACAAAGAGTTTACACTTATAATGCCATCCTTGGCAGACATGGGAGTAGACTATCAGTGCTCTTCAAAGACACACCAGGCATACAGCTGTACCAAGATTAAACAGTTTTATTTGTTTTATTAACCTGTATTAGTATTGTACTTATTGACTTTTTATATACTGGCATCTTATCACCTTGCTGAGTAATGCTGCTAACACTCTGGTACATCTGGACACACAAATTACTAACCCATTCGAACAGCTACTACAGCCATATATTTACCTGTAATTCTTATGGGGAGAACATCTGTTAAGAATACATAACTGTTCCTATAAATATTTAGTAGTACTTGGTGGATTCGAACACTGGTCTGTGTGTGACAAAACATACATCAGACCTAGTGTTTATCAAACTGAGCTACTGACCCACTGATGAATTTTGATTGACTGATATGTGCCTAGAGCTCACCTGGTAACAAACTGTCACCTGGTAATAAAGGTAGAGTGTTATACTATTCTGCAGTGATGAACACACATGTATGAGATTCATGCCTGACAGAGATAGTAGCTGAACTGTGCATTAATACATGGAATGCAGGTGTAGACAATTAACCCCTAGTGGGTGGACTAATGTGTGATGTGTACAGACCATATCAGAGTGCTGGGTTGGCTACCTGACCCATATATAGTTGCAGATGGTATATTTGCAGTCTACAGCTATTACAGTTTCATACTTGCCTGCAACAGCATAACTAAGATCAGGGATGAATATAGCTGAAATGCAATGGTTAACACAAGACAATCCTGAGATACACACTGTATAACTTGGCCATTACTATTCTAGGTTCAGATCTTTGTGCAGAACAAATATCATAATGCATTATATCTTGTGGTACAGTTCCATATCTACAGTTTAGCAAAACACTTGTTTATTAGCTAACCTTCGGTCACTTCATGGTGTTATTCCTGTTTTTACTTCACAGCAGTTGTACTACTTGATTTCATGACCAGCAGGCCAAACTGCACACATATTGCACAACACAGCTTTATTAGGGTGACATCATGCAGTGATTGGTAGACATGTAACAGTATTTATTGATGAACATTTCCTGCAATGCAGGTGTTGCAATACAGCTGTAATTCCACAATTAATGCAGTAGAAACTTTATTTCCTTAACATTATTCATGCAGTTGAACTTTATTTCCTTAACAATATTCATGCAGTAAAAACGTTTATTTCCTTAACATTATTAATGCAGTTGAAATATTCTTCCATCACATTATCAGGTATCATACTTTCATCTTTATTGAACTGTACCTGGCATTACTCACTTATATCAGTCCAGGTCTATGACCACATTCATTGCAGTACACTCAAAACATACTGGCAGTTACTAATGTACTCTTTCGTGTTTATATGACTATAGATTGCAAGATACATCTGTACTCATCACACTCTCAGTTCAACCTGGCCAGGTGCCCTGCATGGGCCTCAAGGTTGCGAGCTCTCTCCTCTACAGCTGTGGGGAGAGAAACACACCATTATGCATACCTGTTTATCACACATGCAGATTAGTTATTGGTAAAACAATGCTAACAATATTTACAAAGTTGTGGAGCATTGTCATCCTGGGCATCTTAGATCCAAGTGGCCAAGAGATCCCCCCCTTCCTACACTTCAGGTCATCAAAATGGTGATGCACCTGCTCACCTGTGTGGAGGATACCAGTTGCACTGAGGTCACGCGCCAGACAGTCCCAGGCCTCCGATTTGTATTCCAACCTCTGGTGGTGGCCCTGCAGCAGCCAGATGTCATGGTCTTTTAAAAGAGTCCAACCATGACCCTGGACTCCAGAATGCCCCACCACTGGACCCAGAAGCATGGACCCTCTCCAACTCCTGTCATAGTTCCTGCACAGGTCAAATTCCAACAGATTCTGGCTGTATTCCTGCCTGTTCAACTTAAATAAGGCTGTTTTCCTGCCCTTTACCACCATTGGGCCATTTTTAAAAATGTGGTGCTTCAATTAGCACAGCGCAAACCCGCTGAGCTCAGCTGAGCAGGGCTTAAACTGGCAACGCTTAGCAATGCTTAGTGGTGTGCAAATCAGCTTAACTGGACTAAGTACTGCTCAAATGGAGAGTGCTTAGCAGTGCTTCACACCGCTTAGCAATGTACAAACCGGGTAAGTACTGCTAAAGCATTCCTTGTTAAGCAGTGCTCAGCTAGGCTTAGCTATGCTTAGCAGAGCTTAGTTGGGTGCAGTACTGCAGGATTTCATTATACATTTCATAATTGTGTAATTGCAAAATAAATGCTACATAAAATGTATATGCATACATACAGTATTCCATCAGGGGTTTAAAATACATCTCCTACATGTATTTGCAACATACATGCTTAATTAGCTGTCTGTGTATTCATACAACATTCAATCAGGGCTTACTAGTACATCTCATAAATGTCTATTTGCACAATAATATTAATAAACTGTCTGTGTAATCACACAATTATTTCATCAGGATTTAAAATAACTCTCAAAATGTGCATTTACAAAATAACCAGTCTGTGTATTCAAACACTGCACTTACTGCACATGGGACAGTCACTCTAACCATTTGGCTACATAGCCATGTGAAGTAGTGTTATACTTTTCCATATATCTCTTGACTATGTTTAAGCACCACTAAGCACTGTGCCAGGCCATGCAAACCTGCTTAGGTATGATTAAACTTGACCTTTCTTAAATAATTAAATGCATCCGATTTCTAGTTTTAGATGTCTGACATGTGCCCATTGCTAAGAACTGCACCACACAAACACACAAAAAAAATAAACCATTTAAATTTTATTTTCAGTGCCATACACTGACTATTCGGCACTTTCACAGTGTAGGGGGTGTGTTACTCATCTCCGGACACTGTAACACACCCCCTACACTGATTCTGAAATCGTGTTAAATGGGTCTCCCTCAGTAGCATGTCTTCATTAATATGCAAGGCGTTCTGCTGAGGGGGAGTCACAGACATGGCCACAGCACCTTCCATGTAGGACTTACAATATCCCTACACAGATTTCATTAAATCCCCAGGATTATTTCCTTTAAGATTTTTAAAATTATCTTTGATAATGTCTTTAATATCTGAGTCATCAGAAGACATTGTAAGACAGAACATTTTAACCATCTGAACTTGATCATTATGTTTAATGAATAACATGTTTATACCAGATTTCAAAACTGGTGGAACGTTATTCCTGTCTCACAAAACCTCAGCAGCATTGCTCTGGAAAGAACATTTTTATAACCTGTACTCATAAACATATTTATAATAACATTTAACTCAAATTTAAACCGTAAGACATCTGCAGTAAGTCTAGATGCTCAAATCAGCTGACTGCTTGGTATATTATTTTTCATATACATAATAAATAATAAATGTATTCTTCCTAAAACATTATTTTTAAACTATTTTCCATCATATTCATTTCAAGACTACCATCCAGAAAATTAACATTCAATGCATATGTCCCCAAGGTAAATTTTACAAAAGTCGTAGATGCTTCACATTCTTCTCTAGACCCAAGCAGAGAAATGGTCACCCACATAATGTTAATATAATAACACATGATTATAACACAATGTTTTGTCTCCAGAAATAAGTAACTGGGTGATTCTTTTGCATGTGTTTTACTGCACTGAAACAGTGCTGCAATTCTGGAGGATTGGAGCTAATGTATTACATAGTAGTCTCTTGAATCATTAAGGTGCAGGCCTTCCCACTTTAGTAATTCATGCTAATCCTATTCCTGACCCTAATATTAACCCTAAACTTTTCCTTAAAAAATACTTTCCATAAAACTACCACTTTTCAGAAAAACATAGATCTAAATGTTGTGGGAGGAATTGGTTTAAAGATCGCAAAAGGATATTTTCCTTTTGCAGTCTGTTGGAGGTTTGATGTTTTTGCCTTTGTGATATTGTGAATGTTTGAATTTGTTTTTCTCATTTACAATAATGTTATATTTTATACACACACACACACACACACACACACACACCCACACACACACACACACACACACACACACACACACACACACACACACATATATATACATACATATTGTACAGATTTTGTTTGTCAAATTACTAAGGAGATGATCCCTGAGATTCAGTAAACTTCCATGCAGGAATAGCTTATTCCTGCACAGAAGGGACCATTCCCATGCAGCACAGCAGTGTGCCATGCATATTCATGAAGGGGTGCTGCCGTGCTGCAAAACAGACATGGATCTGTGTATGAGTGCAGGGGGCATGTTTGAGAGCAGTGCTCTCACAATGCACACACCCCCTGCACACTAGAATTGCTGAATGGCAATTTAAATCGAGTGAGAATGCTTGAAATTCCCCCAACCCATCAGGGTAAGAAATCTGGACAAAGCCATAAAGGACAATCGACCCTACCAAGCCATAAAGTTGATAAAATAACAGGTTTAGCATAAGCATATAGCGCACACCTCCCAACCCGTCAGAGTAAAGAATCTGGACAAAGCCATAAACTTGATAGAATAACAGGTTCAGCATTAGCATGGATATTCTGAAGGGTACAAATTAAAAAACACAACAAATATTTTTTTTTTTACATATGCAATAAAGTTTAAGCATAGCTGCGCTGGTGCGCCCGTTGCTTAGCTATGCTTAGCCCAGCTGAAATGGCAGTATAAGTTAAAAAGCAATAGACATCCAGCATAAGCATAAGTGCAATAGTGCAGCAGTTAGAGCATACACCTTGAATGTAGTCTTTCACTGTTCGAGCTTCACCAAAGCCATTTCCATTTTGCATGTGTAAACATTACAATTTTCATTTATTTGTATATTTATGTAGGAAGTAACTTATTGTTTTCAACCAGAGTAGTTTATTAGGCCCAGATGTGAGGTGTCAGTGTTATAAAGTAGTGAAACCCCCATATAAACACAAGTGCCCCATACAGTATAGTCACACAAGAATAAATTAATTACAGCACATTGGGGGATGTCAAGGAAGGTAAATAAATCTATATAATGTAATGAATGATGAATCAATCCCATACAGGTGGTAGTCCAATATAATAAAACATAAGCAATGCTAAGCATTGCACAGCTATGCTGACCGGGTGCAAGCATTGTGTACATATGATTAGCCCAGCTAAGTGGATTTGCCCATTGGTAAGCAATGCTGAACCTCTCCCTTTAATCACTGCCAACTTTAGCTAAGCAGGTTTGCCCATAGCTTAGCTGAGCTCAGCATTTTCAAAACTGTCCAATCATGGCAAAGGGCGGGAAATTGGCCGTATTTAAACCTTGCAAGCAGGAATACAACTCATAACTGGTTGTAGCTCTCCACTGTAGGCAGTATGGCAGGTGTTACAGAGGGCATGCGCTTTTGGGTGCAGTGCTGGGGCATACAGGAGTCCAAGGTCATGGTAGGTCTCCTGGTAAAAAAAAAAACATGACGTGAGACTGCTGCAGGACCAGTATCAGGGCTCCCAATAAAAAGCAAAAGTCTGGGAAAGTCTCACCCTTGATCTCAGCGGTGGCACTGGTATCCCACAGACTGGTGAGCAGGTCCGGCACCACTATGCTGACTTGAAATGGAGGAAGAGGGAGCACTTCAAACAGTGGGTCCAAGAAGCAAGACAGAGGGGAGATGTTCCAGCAATGTGTAAATATTCATACCAATAACTATTTACCAAAGTCCAGCCTGTGCATGTGATGGATAGATATGCATAAATGTTTCTCTATTTTCATTACAGCTCCAGCTGAGCAGGCTGTGAACCAGGAAGCCCATGCCAGCAGGTTGCAAAGGCTGTGTCGCGAGGCTGGTGAGTAACAATCCTGCTTGTAGTAGTCATACCAAATAAATATAAAGGAGTAAAATGTCACCTGGCAGTATAAAAATGTGTATAGTTTATACTGAATAAACCAGACAATATGACAGTAATAGTTCCATATAGATCATATTTAAATAAAAGTGTAACTGCCTGCCAATAAAGTTCTAAATCTTGGACTGGTTGTGTTTACTCTGGTATTGTATGGCATGAAATGTTGCATTCACCAAGATCTGATATCTGAATAGTAATGTTGTGCTAACCTCTGTTTCCCACACTGTGCTACATAAAAATGTGTCTAGAATGTCTGTATAAGAATGTTGTAATTACAAGGTCAGATTGTACAACCAAGAGAGACTTAGCCAGAAACCACTGAAGAAAAAGGCAGCAGTTTCTCAATAGCTCCCTCTGATGCTATGCAATTTATTGTAGTCTTAGCAGACACAGTTGTGGTTTAAATCCTGGGAGTGGTAGTAAGCTGTATACATAATTTTAACTAGGATTTGTGGAATATGTGTAGAAACAGTCAGGTAGTATTAACAAACATTCCCCCCACAGGTCTTCCAGGTAAGAGAACTGTAACTGCCTGGCAATACATTTTTAAATTCTGGACTGGTTCTATTTACTCTGATATTGTATGGCCTGACATGTTGCATTCACCAAGATCTGATATCTGAATAGTAATGTTGTGTTAACCACTGTTTCCCACACTGTGCTACATAAAAAAATATGTCTAGGAATGTCTGTATAAGAATGTTGTAATTATAAGGTCACATTGTACAACCAAGAGAGACTTGGACAGAAAACAGTAAAAAAAAAAAAAAGACAGTAGTTTCTTAATAGCTCACTCTGATGCAACACAAATTGTTGTATTTCTAGCAGACACAGCCATGGTTCAAATCCGGGGAGAAGTAGTAAGCTGTATGCATAATTTTAATTAGGAATTGTGGAATATGTGTAGAAACAGTCAGGTAGTGTTAACAAACATTTTCCCCACAGGTCTTTCAGATAAGAGAAGTAGAAAGCTATAAGATGGTTGAATTATACACAGTGTACAAACATACCACTGGCCAAACCAAGGCCATAGGGTATTGTAATAATACCTGTAGAGTAATGATTAGAGCAATGATCATTAAAGTTGTGAGTACTGCAAGGATATACAAGTTGTTAATTGACATCTCTCTCCCCCTCACCATATCTGCAAGAATAATCTAAATACACAAATCAATGGGTATGTTTTACATAAAACCTAATGTTGGGACATATGTCCTATTGTTCAACAAATATTAAAATGCATTTTTTCTATTAATGTTCCATGTTGAAATACTATCATGGTGGCCTGTTGCTATCAATGTAACCTGCATGCTGTTGTAATGGTCACTGTGGTTCCATATATGCACGTGTTCTGTTTGCTATGCAGCTGTTCAAAATCTGTCATTTTGGGTTAATGGGAATATTTATGCATGTTGTTATAACTAATTCTAGACTGTGTTGAATATTACTAACCCACATATGTCCTAAAACTGCAACACCATAGCATGTTTGGGAAGGCCGGTCCTAGGGGACCCACCTCTCCCACCTCATCTGGCCTTGGCAC
>NC_056731.1:4942357-5032357 GCF_019279795.1 Protopterus annectens
ATATATATATATATACAAACACACACACACACACACACACACACACACACACACACACACACATACAAACATACATACATATACAGATATATACATACATATATATATATATATATATATATATATATATATATATATATATATATATATATGGGTTCCGGACATTTGCTCAAAGACCGAAACCCAAACAGCCGGGCATACTTATGTGAAAGTGCTTTTCACCGAAGAAGCACTTTTGCGTAAGTATGCCGGTTGCCGAGGCTGTACTATGGTGCGGTTAAGGGAAATTTCCCTTTTCCACACTGTAGTGCGGTCTCAGAGGGAGAATATTAAAATAGGGGTTGTGGGGGGGGGTGCAGGGGGGCAAAGCCTCCCTGCTAAAATGTTAATGTAGTTTTTTTTGTTTTTTTTTTGTAACACGCTTTAACAAAAGCGCTTTTTTGATATGCATACATGTCTGAAAATGCCCAATACAAACATATGCTGCTGATAGACCACCCACAACTGGGGCAGCATGCACAGTTGGATACAAAAGCAGCCATGACACTCACATCTGCCCCCCCCCACAGTCCAAATAAATGAGTGAACTGTACACTGCTACAAAATTATGATAGGCCATACACAATGACCAGACATACAACAATCTCTTAGCAAAACAAATAAAATGTCTGAACATAGCAAAGACAAATATAACCAGCCAGTAATTCACACATGTTTATTATACTCTGATGTCTTGGCCAAAGTCTTCAAGGAGTAAACCTCACCAGAAATACATGCCTTTATCCCAAGAAGCAATTAACACTTAATTACATAATTGAATACACAGCCTCCAATTACACTCATCATTTACCCCCCCCCATGAGATAAAGTATCACAGTTAATATTAATACATTAAAGTCTGTACATAATTGTCCTTTTATGAATGTTTCATCACACTGAGGAACAGACGTTTTCAGAAACAGTACCTCAAGACCTACTACTCTCCCCATGGTGTGATTTATTCAAATGTACAGCTATAGAACTGACATATTTCTTATCAGTAATACATCTGACATGTTCTAACAGCCTAGTTTTAAAACATGTGTTACTGTCCCCCACATAAAATATGTTACAAGGCCATCTAAGAGCATTCCCTATACACTTACCTCTTGAATGTACATACTTCAGCATGTTTCTCAGCCATTCCTCTCAGCAGGAATTACAGCACTAAATAATGATAGACCAGTATACCTATCCACCTACTACTGTATGACATCTGGACAAAGCCTGACATAATTGGTGGACAGAAGCCCAAATACACAGCCATACATGAAATATTACTGTTATACACTGAGAAAGTTGCTGGTGTTACAGGGTTTGTTGTAACATATCTTTTCTGAGGGATATAAAGTCAGTAAAAAAATGTTACCATCTACATAATGCAATCACCAGAGTATGTTACTGATTTGCCAAGGACAACACCTGTCTGGGGAACAGCCTATACATAACAGGCAAACCTGTGGCCATTATGTGGATGGCCTTACAGTTGAGAGCAATGAGAGACAGTACTTTGTCAGACTGAAACCCATGCAGAAGTAGCATGTGCAGACACACCCTGTTAAACTAGCAGTATTCCAAACATATAACAGCAATACTCACATTCCTATGTCTTGAACCTTCTCCACCATTTAGTTGGCTTGTTTCCACAAGTCTTGTTGTAAGAGGTAGTAGCCCACACAACTCCAGGATGTCTTCCTCACAAGTAAGGGAAAGGGCCAACGCCCACATGGAGTACTCATTTATAGGACCTTGTTACCATGACATTGGCTTTTGGAAAAGCTACACAGCTGCTCTTCATGCAGTTAGCAAGTGGGGAACCCCAATAGGTCCACAGGCCATCACCTGGTCATGAGCATCACCTACAAAAGCCATGTTGCCACCTATTCAAGCCAGCTCTATCCTTGTAGTGCACAGGGAGAGAGAGAGAAATAACAAATGAGATGTAAAATGGAAAACAGAAGAAATAAAAGAGGTAAGTGGAACATGTAAGCAAGTAATTGAATGTAGTACTTAGTCTGTAATAATGGGAAATATGGTTTGAAGAAATATATGTCCCAACAAGACATGCTGTACTAATGCCCTGCTAAATAGCTGCTATGGTAATAGCATCTGCTCCTCTCTGCAGTGGGAGATATCACAGACATACCTCTTAACTGTACCAATCCTCACAGAATGTCCACATTTTGCCATCATATATTTTTGTATGTTCCTCCTGAGATCTGCACTTTACTGGCAAATAGCTGAGGATTGAAGTCATCAGGTAAAGACAAACACTTGAGTTTGAGACTCCACATCCTTAAGTATATTCACTGTAATGCTAAATGTATCATTCTACAAATTCCCTATGTTTGTAGCAGGTATATTTAAAATCTGTCCCTATTTACCCCATCATTTTAGGCATTGTCCAGATGAGATACTCTGAGAGGTTCTGAGGTGGGAACACAGCTCATGAGCCTGACCCTATGAAAGGACAGCTCATATACAAAAACTGCAGGGGTGTCTATCTGTCAAACAGTTGTGACTGTGCCACTGCTAAGCCAGTTAATGGGATGTTTTCCATACCCATGTTACCTGTTATGAGTATGACATATGTTTGCCTTGTAAAGCTAAGACACCTATAGAGGGCATGTGCATAGTAGAGTACTGTTGCAGGCATGTATGTTGAACTGCATGTGATATATTGACTTAATAACATTCAACTGTACAGTGTTCTGCTGGACAATAAGCACATTTGTGACTGATATCTGTAGTCACATACACATATACCAGTGTTATGTCACCCAATCCATTGACAGATCTGTGAGCAATGGCATTGTAATATACTAGCCTACTTATGACTGTTGGACATCTTCCAGGTTATCACAGTTATGTCAAAGCCTACTGTGCAATCAACATACTAATGTATGGTGCAATTATATTAATACAGTATCAGTAATGATGTCCCTTTTGACACCCATTTATGTGTGCCATTGTCCAGACATACTGCTGTAACAGGTTGAGAAGTATGATTGAGCAGCAAGACTGTAAATACAGTGTGCCATAATTACAGTCAATAGAAATGTATACCAGGTATCCCCCGAGCACATGTATGTATGCATATGTTCAGCTGGAAGGCACATAACTAATCACATGGGTTTCAAGCAGTCAGGTAAATAGGTTGTGCATGTTGCACGTGTGTGTTATATTAGTGTCAGTGCATACAACAGACATATATGTTTATAGTTTCATAGGTGTGTACTAGGCTAATGGCCCTGGGGCCTTTACAAGCCTAGAAATACGATTACCCTGGCATAGTGCCACCTGACCTTAGTTCCCAGTGCCTCTGTTGAGTAGCACCACTGGTGTTATCCCCAGGGTGAATTTTCTGTTTCCCATCCACTCATCAAGATTTCTCTTGAAGAGGGTCAGCGAGGTGCTCTGCTTGACATATATGGGAAGTCTGTTCCATAGCATGGGCAGTCTCTGAGTTATGAACCTGTCCCTCCAACATATTCTGTTAATTGTGGTAATGAGGTTGAGGTCTCTGGAGCATGTGGTGTGGAGGGATTGGGATTTCTTTAGATGTAGCATTTCTAACAGAGCTGGGTCAGACATGGCTTTGTAAGGCAAGCAGAAATCGGCTCTAAGTAGGCGATATGAGACAGAGAATAGTTGGGGTTTTTTTAGTCTGTCCATATAGGACAGGTGCTTAAGGCCTAGGATCCTCTTTGTGAGGTATTTTTGTAGCCTCTCCAGTTGTTGCAGGTGTCTAGTGAGGTACATGTCAAATGGGGCATTATACTCGATGATTGGCCTAATGAGGGAAGAGTAGAGGAAGATAGTGACCTCTTTCTTCCTGGATGCAAAACCCTTAGCAATGAGATGTGCCACACAGAAGGACTTTCTGACCACAGTTTCAATGTGGTGATCAAAAGAGAGGTTGCTGTCGACCTGTGTTCCCAGATCTCTTATAATGCCTTCTGTGTTCAGTGGACTACCATCAATGCGATAATTCATGGGAACTGGGTTTTTCCCCAAAGGGGATGACGACACATTTTTTGGCATTGAGCTTAAGACCATGGTTCTGACACCAGTCATTGGTCACAGTGAGGCCATTCTATAGGATAGTAACATCACTTGGGGAGTTAATAATAGCTCCCAACTTGCAATCATCAGTGAACTTTGTCAGCCAGAGTCCTTTCATGTTGGCCTGGACTTCACAGAAGTAGATACCAAACAGGAGAGGACCCAGGATCAAACCCTGTGGGAATCCACTCATTACTAATCAGCAGTCTGACTTGGAGTCATCTACTTTCACACTGTGGGTTCTAACTGTGAGCCAGTTTGCAACCCCTCCTAGTGATATAGGGGTTGATGGCAAGCTTAGTGAGTTTTTCTATGATTCCCGAGTGGGGGATGGTATTAAAAGCCTTGGCCAAATCAAGGTAGGCTGCATGAATCACCTTGCCTTCATCCACAGCTCTGATGACTGACTCAAAGAAGTCAGCCAAGTTGAGCAGGCCTGATCTACCTTTCACAAAACCAAACTGTGTGGGAAACTTAGTTTGGAGATTCCCTATATCCTTGTTTATTAGGTCCATGATGATGCGTTCCATAGCTTTGCATATCAGACTCGTCAGGCTAATGGGGCGATAGTTCCCAGGGTTTGTAGTCACTTCTCCTTTGTGGAGAAGGATGACTGTAGCAGTGCACCATTCAGCAGGGACAAAGCCTGAGGTGAGGTTGTGATTGAACAGGGCACACAGGTGAGGTGCCAGTTCACTCTGTAGTTCATGTAGAACACAACCAGGGATATTTTCAGGTCCCATAGAAGCTGTATTCTTGACCTTGGACAGTGCTGTTTTAACCTGTGCAGCAGTAATACTGGATGCCTGGAAATCTACTGGTATTGTGATTGGTCCTTTGGGGGGGGGGGTAAAGTTGGCACTGAATCTGTCAGCCAGTATACGGGCAATATCTGTTGGCTCAGTATAGGAGGTACCATTGTGCAGTAGCTCAGAGCAAATCTGGGTATTGCCATGGAGATTTTTTACATAACTATAGAATGCCTTGTGGTTGTCTTTACTATCTGCTGCAATTCTGTTTTCATACCTAGCTTTAGAGGATTTGATGAAGGATCCCAACTTTTTGTTGAGGCAGATTAGGGAGTTTTTCCAGTCTTGGGACTTCACCTTATTCCACATCAGTATCCTCCTTCTGTTGTAGAGTTTGTTTATGGCAGGGGACCACCACATTGGCCTCCTTTTTTTGGAGAAGAGTGTCTTGGTTCTATTGGGTATGGTGAGATCCATACATTTGTGTACGTGTTTGTACAGTGCATTGCTGTATGATTCTGCAGTCATGCAACTATTCACCATTTGCATGGGTGCCATGAAGTTAACCACCTCTGTTTTTAGGATCCCAAAGTTAGCTTGGGGGAAGATTTTCAGCTTGTGTACAGCTACTGGTGATTGCATTGCCCTGACACTGATGTGGGTACTGGAGTAGGCATGATTATCAGGTATTAATCAGAGAAGTGTCCACCAGTGTTATGAGCCTTTGTCCATGCCTACCACTACCAGCTATATCAACACCTATATACAGTGGATATCACAAGTGCACATACCCCTGTTGGAATGCCAGATTTGTGTGCTATATGACAATCAGACCACAGAAGATCATTTCATAATGTTTCTCATCTTGAATGTGACCCCTTATCTGTCCAACTCCATTGCAATACAAAGGTGTTTCTAGGAAGGGGAGCAACTATTGCCAAGTAAAGATATGCCATGATGTTAGAGTCCAGATCAAGACGGATGAATGCTGTAAACATCTCAAGAGGTGCATACACATGTTTAAGGGTGTCCACACTCATTCAACTGGCTTATTGTACTGAGTAATATTTCCATATGATTTTGCAGACCATATTGTTATGTTTTCAATTGAATTGTACAGGCTATAGGTCACACTACAGGTGGGAATTGTTATGAAATTAGTTATTGTGGTGTCATCCAATAGCAGAAATATCAGGCAGTTATCAGGGGTGTGTAGCCTTTATACCCACTGTAGCTATATGGACACAGCAGTACCTGACCTGTAAATCCAGCCTCCACCACGGCAGAGTAATCCTCTTTGGTGGACAGCAGTAATACACAAACCACATAATAGGCTGCTACATTGGCTGTACAGGGACACATATGTGCAGGCAACAACTTTGAAGCAAGTCCACCTATATCTGAGCAAGCAGGTAAATTCACAGGTGACATACTGTAAGGCTGACTATGACTATGAATCGGACATCTCCACACCACCATGGACAATTGCAACTGTGTCTCCACATATGTTGTAAGTCTCAAATGAAACAACACGATTCACCCTGTACTGGGGGTAAATAACACCTCATATACACATGCTGTGGATATAGGCAACCTGCATCACACAGGTTAGGTGGGAACATTGCCACCCTGTCCACCATAGTCTTACATGGAGATATGCACATCAACCACACTCCTCCCCGCAGCAATGGTGAGCATGTACATATTGCCTACTGATGGCAACAACAGCATATCTCCATGGGGCATACTAACATCAGTGTCTGCCTCCTACATGAACTCAGGCATGTGCTCAGAACTCCATCACACACCACAGTCAAACACAGACCTGCCACCATCCACACACCATCCACAGGGAAGATGACCACTCTCAACATCCTACACATAAATGAATGGAGAATAGAGGATTATGCAATCAAGTTTCCAACATTGGGGGGAATATGATAGCTCAGGGACAGGTGTGTAATGCAAGCTCCTATAGCCATGATAGCTTGGAGGTTTCCAGGGTAGTCTGGATTATTTGCAAGTGATATCCACTGTTGACATGCATTTTGACAACTGTATGAGGTGCTGTGACCTTTTCCTGTGCATGTCTTCCAGGTAACAGAGTGCTTGCCTACCAGCATTCGCTTTTGGGGAAACAGACATCATCACCCAATATGCAATTGGACATTATGCCCTGTCATGTGGACGGAGAGCAGAAGATGTGCAGGAGAGGACTTCCCTAAGGAACAGTGTGGTCCACAGGGTAAAGGATGCCGGACTGCACAGCAGAACTTACATGCATGTGCAGCTTCATGCTACCAACCTCAAATGCCATGCCCTCAATGGGCTGCTGCTGTAGCAAGGGACCGGCTAATCACAGGTGGGGCCCCAGCCATCCAGCCCCCACTGATACCCACTGAAGAGCTCCTCACCACACTTGGGCCACACATTGAACGCACAAGCCATGACATTGAGGGAAGCATTGTGGAGGTGGGTTGCACACACACACACACACACACACACACACACACACACACACACACACACACACACACACACACACTGGATGAGGAGCAGGCAGGTAAGGTCCCAGTGGGGATTAGTACACTAATGTATCAGACATACATGTATCTGTATTGTATCTACATGTATGTGTTAGGTCCGATTGCAGTTGTAGATGGGGTTTTCTAATGCACAGAGGTGCACATCTATGGTAAGGACAGGATATTGTGTATTATTCCGGTTAGTACTGTAGATATACAGATATGCTCCATCCATCCTATACCAAGGTCACATGTGTGTCTGCTGACAATAACCCCTCTCAAAACTACCTAGGACTCTCTGGTCTGCATATGGGATAGTAACCTGTAGCTGGTGGGTATTGCATTGTTCTGTTGTTGCCTGGCAATACTCCAGGCATGTGAAGCATATGCAAATTATCATGCACACAACCATCAGTAATAGCGATATTGATTTATGTAGTAGCTATATTGCTTATTGTGCATGTTCACTTGTGCTGGGGTTAACTGCATTGCATGACAGCGATCGCCACTGGGGCCTGTCTGACATGAATTCAACATTCCTGTACCATGCCTCACAACCTGTCAGTACCAAGACATCTGGACAGACGCCACCAAATTGTGCTGGACAAATGTTCTAAGGTAAAGTCATGCATGGCACATTACTGCTATACAGTGGATATAAATTGTGTACACACCCCTCTTAAGATGCAAGGTGTTCCTGTTAAATACTAATTAAGACCACAGTATGACAGTCCACACCTCTTACAGCCTTTAATGTGACCCATAACAGGTACAGTTCTTTTGTAAAACCAAGCATCTGTACTCATGTATTGCATCTACAAGGCAGACCACCTGTGAGGTCAGCAGATGTCCTATCAGCATGATGTTTCAGTCAGGTATGATACCTCATGCTGCCATATGTGTCAGTACACTCACTGTGACCTGTTTGGCTATAATATCACATACATGGGCATTGTTAAGGCACACAGACCACTTCTGACCATATATAGGTTTCAAACATATGGATATTCCAGACACATCTGTACAGAGGGCTGTACAATGGTTTAACCTGCTGCATGTGAGGCGGATGCTGTCACCACACTATATAAGGTAATGGCAGCAGGAGGTAGTCACCAGCCATGCCATGTATGGTATACACATCAAAATGGTATAAGCCACACATGATATGATGCTCACACACACAGTTGCCAGTATTAGGATTAGAACTCCTGCCTATCCAGGTATTCCTACTATAGTGCTATGCAGTTATCAGATGTGCCACAGAGATTACACATTTCCACCTCTTCCAAAGGTACTTCTGAGGTGAATGACATCAACAGGGCTACTAAATTGGAGTGAAGGGAAGTGTAAAGGGTAGTACACAGGTCAAAAATGGTATAAGCCAGATAGTACATGATTCACACACACACAGACACTTGCCAGTATTCGGATTAGAACTCCTGCCTATTTAGGCATTCCTACTTTAGTGCTACACAGCTATGAGACACACCACAGAGCTTATACAGTTCCCACTCAACCATAGGTACTCCTGAGGTGGATGACATCAACAAGTCTTCTAAATTGGAGTGAAGGGAAGTGTAAAGGGTAGTATGCAAGTGAAAAATGGTATGATCCAGATAGTACATGATTCACACATGCCAGTATTGGTATTAGAACTCCTGCCTATTTAGGTATGTCTACTATAGAGTTATGCAGTTACTGCATGCACTGCATAGCTTACAGAACTTTCACTTGGCCAATTCTGCTGATAACTGCACAGCTGTGATAAAGTATCACAGGTGGCAGACAGTCTGCCTTCTGTTCTACCCATACATTATGCTAGTTCTTTCTGTCTTGCACTTCAACTAGCATTATGGCTTGGCACGTCACCAGGTTATTGTATCATGAAGTGTGGCACACCTGTTGGCCGTCAGCAGTACTCGTTCATCACAGATGTCACCCCAGTACTTACTAGTTATGTCCACCCCTCCTGGCATGTTTGAAGGGTGGTTATCTGTGCTTTCACCCATTGACCTGGTGCACATGTCCATTCTGAGGAATTGTTGCAACTGTCACATTTACACAGGCAACCCTCCCCTCTAAACTCCAAACACTCAAACCTGTGAGGGTTACCCATATATCACCCAATGTGGGCATATGCACTCTCCAGCAAATAATGGACTAGCAGGTCAAGAGGATAAGATCAACACCTGCACCACACCATGTGGAACACGTAGCTCACCATGACACTCACTTTGACAGCCATGACATACAGTGAAAAGCAACAAACCCACCTTCCCAGACGCACTCTACCCAAACAGCACAGACCAGCAAGGCAGACACCCACTCAGATACCGTGACAAGGCACATGCCAAGGGACACATATTTAACCTACACAGTGTGCCCCCAACCTAAGTCCCTAAGGCTAACCACCTTGCACAATACAATGATCATGGGTAACTCAATACTGAGGCACACACATCTCACTCACTAGGTTAAATATGGAGCAGGTAACAGCCAAATACCAATCACATGCCAGCATCTAACACATGACACAGCCAGTCATGTCACTCCACAACAACTACAAGTATCACTCCGTATCCATGTGGGTGTGAATGAATTGGGACACACCTCCCTGGACTACATGACAGGATAAAGAATCAAACACAGACTAAGTGCCAAACAGTCACAATTCAAAAGAAAAAAATACTCAGATAGCTGCTGCTTGCCCACAAACTTCTTTAATAACACAGCACAGCACACCCAGTAAAAAATAACGCTGAACACAGTTCTCAGTACATTTTCATCCAAGACTTCATCAGAATGGTTACAAACACAACTCCCTCCCATTTTATACAAAAACCTCTTCACCAATAAAGCAGTTAGGACAATAAATCAATTCATTAAGCTTTTTAACCTGCTTAACACAACCAAGAACTTGCTTGTGAATATAGTGCTTAGACTGTTTAAAATTACTATAAAAATATCCCTACATATCATTTTATTAAAAGCTAATAATCCCTATTTATACACAACCATAAACATTTACTAAAGATCTGTATTAAAATATAAATATACATTTGTATATATGTTGAAACATATTAAACTAAAACATAAAGATAATGCATATAAAAAACAATACTTTGCTGTCATCTAGTGACCTAAACGTTCATTACATTAACAAATATATAACATCAAAAATCAAAGTGTCAAACTGTCTAAAACCACGGAGTGGTCAGTACCTATATGTTAAAAAAAATCTGACTTATCAAAACATTAAAAATCTAACTTATTAAAACATTAAAAAATTCCTGAGGGATATGTTAGGTTTAAATACTTATGTACAAAAATAAATGAATGAATAAATACATACATACATAGATACATAAATAGGGTGCTAGGTCATCCTATAATTTAGCTGCTCTTAATTTCAATACAGGTGCAATGGAGACCATCTCATTAAGCCCTGGACATTTATTTGCCTCAAGGACCAACAATATTGTCAATATTCAATTTGTGTCTCCCATGGTCCCCCACGAATATCCATCTGGATTTCCTCTAGCACAAAAAATACAAAAGTAGCCTCTTTGCATGTTAAAGTATGTTTATATAGGGCATTCCTATTATTACCCTTTTTAATGTCATAACTGTGCTCATATATTCTTCTTTTTAAGCACCTTCCGGTCTTTCCTACATAAAAAACTGTCACATTTTCCACATAGGGCCAAATATACTAGCCCTTTAGAGTCACAGTTAGAATAACATTTTGCACTAATGCATCTATTTCTACTAGGGATATAAACATCTGATTTGTTAATAATAAAAGGGCATTGTGGATAAGAACCACATTTATATGTCCCTATGCTTCTAGATCTTTTTTCTATGCCCTTCTTCTCCAAAATATTTTTAATACTTTTACCCTTCCTGAATACAAATTTTACGGGGTAGTTCAGTTCAATATTCAAATCCAATAGTTTGCTAAACGTATCCCACTCCTCCTTCAAAATCGTAGTAATGGTTCCTGCATCTCCACTATAATCCATTACAAAAATATTTCCACCTTATCATTACTATCAATCACCTGTTGGTTGCCCCCTATCTCACTATTCTCTGTTCCTAAAATAGGTGCAAACCTATTATTTCTATTTTCTAGGACTTCAGTAAAAATGTCATTAATAATTCTCTCAGGGTATCCCCTGTCAAGGAACATACTTTTCAACAGTTCACCTTCTTGTATAAAATCTTCCGCCTCTGATGTCATTCTACTACCCCTGATATATTGACCTTTCACAATGCTCCTTTTTTGTGTAAATGGATGGGAGCTATGAAAATGTAGAAAGGAATTGCAGTAGGTAACTTTTCTGTGCACCTTTGAAGTGAACCTATTACTGTCATAGTCCATCCCTTTATTCGCATCCAGGTAATCGATAGAACCCTGTCCTATTTTATAGGTGAACCTTAAAAATTCTGTACTGTTAGTAATGTAGTTCAAGAATTCACTAAATATTTCCTCTCTATCTATCCAGAAGAGGCAAATACCATCCAAAATCATTGATATAGGACCCAACAGTCTTTGTACACAGAATTAAAAATGAATTTCTTCTCCTACCAGGCTAGCACAAAATTTGCAAAGGTTGGGGCACACATGGCACCCATTGCCACTCCAACCACCTGGTGAAAGAATTCTCCCTCAAAATAAATACAATTATGTTTTAAAACCAGTTCCATTAAGGTTAAAATCAAATAAATATCTCTCTCACTAAAACCTTCGTTGTCCCTTAAAATTTCTTCTAAAAATTCCACGCCTTCTTTGTGTGGGATGGAAGTAAAGAGGTCGACAACATCTATTGTAATACATAACATACTGATTTGACATCCAGGAACTTTGCAATAGGGGCTGTGACAGACTGGCTAGCTGCAACCACTGGTCTCATGGGTGGGTCAAGTAAATCCTTATGAACTTTTGGGATACCGAATATTGTGGATACCCTGGGCTCTTTGTTATGCAAAAATTTAAAAGTCTCAATGTCCATCACCCCTTCTAATACTAAATCATTCAAAGCTGCATAAATCTTTCTGTAGGCGATCTTAATTTCATTAAGTGAGACCTTCAAATATTTAATGTCATCATTTAAAAGCTCCATCATTTTACTTTCGTATATAACTGAGTCCATAAGGACTGTACCCCCACCCTTGTCCGGTTTCATGACCCTAACATATTTGTTATTACGAAGTGTGTTTAAAATCTCCCTTTCTTCTTTAGTTAGATTTAGATTTGACCAAACCCTGTTCTTCACCACTTTTTCCCTTGGGCTACTTTCCACCATATTCTCAAAATTCTTTAATTGTGGGTGAAGGGGTGGGTTCCATACACTCTTTCTCTTCAAGGTTTCTACTTTATCTTTTTGTTCGCCCAACAATAATTCTAAATTTTTCTTTCTTATGAACATTTTTAAATCAATAAGTAAACTACTCATCTCACTCTTCTTCTTAGGCACAAACTTAAAACCTTTTGCAAATAACCTAAAAAAAATCTTCATTCACTTCCAAATTACTGTAATTAAAAATGTTATACCCCTGAAAGGTTAAAATATTGTTATTAATTATCTGGTCAGTAGTCATAACCACCCCTTCAGACCCTGTATCCGACACCTGATTCAGTAACCACAGTTCATGCCCTTGTTGTGCCACCCCTCCAATTGCCCTGACAGTAGTCCACATTTCCTTTGTTTTTCAATCTTTCGGACCTTCAGAGGGGGGGGATATCCTAAAGGGTCATTCATATCTCCTGGGCCATCCACACTTTCATTATACATTTCATTGTTAAGACTGTGTCTGTCTTCTATTCTACCATTATTAAAACACCCTCCCCCTGTCCTGTGAGGTCCTTTCTCTATTCTAGACATGTTATTAAAGCTCCTGGGTTTAGGGTAGTGGATCCTCTGTGCATATTCATTAATATCTCTATCCAATTTTCTTTTTTTCCTATAAACTATATTGTTAATCTTATCATCCACCTACTTCCTCAGTTCAAAATATGTTCTTTTCTCTTCCTCAACAGTAAATAATAAGTCATTGACCAAACAATTGTTCACTTTAACAATCCTTTCATTTAAAACCTCCATCACGTTTTCATTTTGTTTTGTTATAGCTCTAAGAATTTCAAAACCACAGTTGTCAAAAATATCCAACAGTTCCATGTGAAAGTCTGACCCTTCCTCTACATTGTTAAGGGATTTATACACCCTTAAACCTTTTGGTACAAGTCTAGAATTAATGCATTCTCTTAAATATAAATTATCCACATTTAAAGTTTTAAACTTGAACTATAAATCATTTAGCTTACTTAAAGTATTAGCATAGGTGTTAGCATCATTAGCAACAACAGTATGAACATACTTATCAAATTTAATATTTTGTTTAAGCCATGCTTCCAAATTAATGTTCTGCTGCTTTGTATTATTAAAACTACCATTGAATGGTAAACAGTCACCTTGTGCTTTGGAACTAGCTTGCTGCTCTTTCCCATGGCCACAGTCTTTATTGGAAACAATTCCATTTGTTTTCAGAAGCTTTGGTGTCCTCCTTTCATCAAAACTACTACTAATAATAGTTCCAGTCTCCTCATCTGAATGCCGGCCATTATTTCCACCATTGCAGCATTCCTTAGCTGTTCCTGCCTCCGGCCGACCCACTGGTGTCACATTGGGGGGGTTTCACCAAGGAATGACAAATTGGCTCCAAAAGTTCAATGAGCTGGGCCACTCGACCAATCAACACCTCTGCTGCTTTTCCATTGCTATTTCCAACTAAAATACCCTCAGGCGAACCCAGCAGCTCCTCTGTAGTAAAAGAATACCAAAATAAAGCAACAACCATGGACCAAGTACCAAACAGTCACAATTCAAAAGAAAAAAGCACTCAGATAGCTGCTGCTCGCCCACAAACTTCTTTAATAGCACAGCACAGCACACCCAGTAAATAATAACGCTGAACACAGTTCTCAGTACGTTTTCATCCAAGACTTCATCAGAATGGTTACAAACACAACTCCCTTGTGCTTGTCCACAGTACCCTTTTATTATTAACAAATCAGATGTTTATATCCCTAGTAGAAATAGATGCATTAGTGCAAAATGTTATTCTAACTGTGACTCTAAAGGGCTAGTATATTTGGCCCTATGTGGAAAATGTGACAGTTTTTATGTAGGAAAGACTGGAAGGTGCTTAAAAAGAAGAATATATGAGCACAGTTATGACATTAAAAAGGGTAATAATAGGAATGCCCTATATAAACATACTTTGACATGCAAAGAGGCTACTTTTGTATTTTTTGTGCTACAGGAAATCCAGATGGATATTTGTTGGGGACCATGAGAGACACAAACTGAATATCGAGAAGTGTACTGGCAGTTGGTCCTTGAGGCAAATAAATCTCCAGGGTTTAATGAGATGGTCTGCCTTGCACCTGTATTAAAATTAAGAGCAGCTAAATTATAGGGTGACCTAGCACCCTATTTATGTATCTATGTATGTATTTATTCATTCATTTTAAACCTAACATATCCCTCAGGAATTTTTTATGTTTTAATAAGTTAGATTTTTAATGTTTTAATAAATCAGATTTTTTTAACATATAGGTACTGACCACTCCGTGGTTTTAGACAGTTTGACACTTTGATTTTTGATGTTATATACTTGTTAATGTAATGGGGGACTTCCACGGTGGTGCAGCGCTAGCGTTGTTGCCTCACATCAAGAGGTTCTCCCGTTCGATTCCCGGCTGGAGTGCGGGGAGTGCTCTCTGTGTGGAGTCTGCATGTCCTCCCCGCAGTTGGGTGGGCGTTCGAAAGACATGCGTAAATGGGCATGCCTTCGCTGAAGGTTGAACGTTGAGCTGGCACCTCGGTGTTCATGAAAATCAACTGCCAATCATTAGCGGACCGGAGTTCTGCTGTAGCGACCCCTAACCGGGAAAAGCCGAAAGACAACATACTTGTTAATGTAATAAACTTTTAGGTCATTAGATGGCAGCAAAGTACTGATTTTTTATATGCATTCTCTTTACGTTTTAGTTTAATATGTTTCAACGGATTCACCTCATAACACTGAAAATTCAAAACACTGAAAATGAGAAAACGTCATAATATAGAAGACCAAAACACTGAAACTTCAAAACACTGAAAACTCAAAACACTGAAAACACATATCATACATATACTGAGTTTAAACAACATAAATCATAGCACTTTCCACCAAGTGCAAGCAGGGGGCCAAGTCCCCCTGCACGCCCCATGTGGGGGGATGCACCCCCCACACACATACACACACCCTGCTACTTAAATATATCAACTCCAAGATTGTACTTAAGTGCAATCTTGGAGTTGATATATTTAAGTACCAGGGTGTGTGTGTGGGGGGGGGGGGCACCGCTCCCCCACATGGAGGGTGCAGGGGGGCTTGGCCCCCTGCTTGCACTTGGTGGAAAGTGCTATGATTTATGCTGCTTAAACTCAGTATATGTATGATATGTGTTTTCAGTGTTTTGAGTTTTCAAGATTTTGAAGTTTCAGTGTTTTGAGCTTTCAGTGTTATGAAGTTAATCCGTTTCAATATATATACAAATGTATATTTATATTTTAATACAGCTCTTTATTAAATGTTTATGATTGTGTATAAATAGGGATTATTAGTTTTTAATAAAATAATATGTAGGGACATTTTTATAGTAATTTTAAGCAGTTTAAGCACTATATTCACAAGCAAGTTCTTGGTTGTGTTAAGCAGGTTACAAAGCTTAATGAATTGATTTATTGTCCTAATTGCTTTATTGGTGAAGTGTTTTGAATAAAATGGGAGGGAGTTGTGTTTGTAACCATTCTGATGATGTCTTGGATGAAAACATACTGAGAACTGTGTTTAGAGTTATTTTTTACTGGGTGTGCTGTGCTGTGTTATTAAAGAAGTTTGTGGGCAAGCAGCAGCTATCCGAGTGTTTTTTTCTTTTGAATTGTGACTGTTTGGTACGTAGTCCGTGTTTGTTTCTTTTTTACTGGGTGTACTGTGCTGTGTTATTAAAGAAGTTTGTGGGAGAGCAGCAGCTATCTGAGTGCTCTTTCTACATGACAGGATACATGGTTGAACTCTCTGATTATGCGGTTTAGGCAGGTGTGACAGTAGCCCTGGGCAGTGTACCACTGTCACCCAGAATGATGCTGCGGTACTATCAAAAGATGATTGACTGCAACAGTGGCTTATGTGTCATTCTCAGAGGATCCAGGACCTCTGCCTGGGATGGCATGATTGCCAAAACCCAATGACATGCCATGGATGTCCTACATCTGTCACTGCTGGGTTTCCAGGTACTGGCTACGTGTCTTGCCACCCCTATGGTGCCTTATTAGGCAGTGTTCCTAATCTGAGGGTCATGCTGCTCAACAGTAGGTCATCTAACTGTCAGGATGCAGTCACTCATAGCAGTTGTTGGAGTGGAGGACACATGCCTGCTATAATGGAGAGGTGGTTCACAGCAGCAGAGAGCAGACCTGCAGTATCAGGCTATGACGCATTCCACAGATGTCAACCCCCAAACATGGACCACACCACACCTCCACAGGTGGTGTTGTCTCCATATTCATTATGGATAGGAACACCTTTAGACTAGCAACTCATCATAATGCATTGGAGATACTTCCAGTACAACTGCCTTGGGGTAATTGTGCTATCCAGACCATAGTCTGCTATGGGTCAACATCTATGTCCCTAGGCTGTCAATGCACATTCCTCAACACCCTGCCATCTCTGATGGTCCAATGCAACACTTACATAGTATGAGTCTTCAACTACCCCTCCATCACCTGGGGATGTAGCCAATCACCACTATAGTGGCCCAACCCTTCTGGGATTCATAATTTCCATTGCCCTAGACCAACTCATACTGACCCATGGTAGAGGATGCAACAACCTTGACCTGTGTTGACCACTTAAATATGGGACCATTGCTCATCCCCAGATGTCAATCCCTGCATGGTGAGATTCACACAGGCTGTAATCAACATGGAGCTCAACATGTCAGCCACACCCCCACAAAGATAATCCCCTGGCAAAATCTCTCTAAAGCTGACTTTGCAGCCATGAAAACAGGGGTGGAGTCTTCACTGCACCCATGGCAATGGGATGTAGCTGCATGACTGTGGAATCATACACATAGGCACTGTACAAACAGGTACATGAATGCATGGTACTAGCCAGAGCCAAGAGAACCCAGACACTGTCCTCCAAACACTGCGAGACAATGTGATGGTCCCCTGCCATTACTGAAATATACATCAGAAGGAGGACACTGTTGCAGGGAAAGGTGGTGTCCAATGACTGTTGAACTCCCTTATTAGCCTCAAACACAACTTTGGATCCCTCATGGAGTCCCCGACAGGCATCTATGGCAGCAGAGATGCAGCATACACTGATGACAGTCACAACAGCCTTGATAGTTACATCAACAACCTCCACAGCATTAAACACAAGTGCTGCGAGTTACTGCACAAAGCTAATACCTATCCTAAGACAACAAATATTGACCACAGTCTTAGCAACACATTCGGTGCCAGTTTTACCCCTCTCTCCCCCCACAAGTTAAGTGCTGAGTGACTGTGTTCTCACATGCTGTATCCCATGTCTGTTCTAGGTGTCTGTGTCACCAGGATGTGGCCCTGCAGCAAGGCCACAGCGTATGGCAGTGTGTTGACATATCCACCATGTCATAGACAGGGTACAGTATGTGCATGGTAATTCTCGGTCTGTAACACAGTGATTGCATATGCCTCACAGATTATAGGGCTGAGAGTTGTACAGAGGTACATGGTGATCTACAACATCTGTTGTAGAATGGGGAATGGTACATGTTCTCGTTTGGACACAGCTCCAATTGCTAATAACCACAGCCACAGCACACTAGGATTACTATTCACACACACACACACACACACACACACACACACACACACACACACACACACACACACACTTGCCAGTACTGAGATCCAGAGGTTCATTGCTTCATAGGTGTGTAGCAGGTAAATGGGCCTGAAAGCTCTACAAGGCTAGCCCAAGGGAATATCTTGACATCAGGCCACATGACAATAGTCCCCCAGTGTGGCTCAAGAGTATAGTTACTGGAATGGTCCCCAGGATTGGGTATTGTATTCCTCATCCACTCATCCAGGTTTCCATTGTGGTTGGTCAGTGATGTGTACTGGATCCCATGTATGTGATCTATATTCCATAACATGGACAGCGTCTGGGTTGTGCACATGTCCCACATGCATGTTCTTTGACATGTGGAAGTGTGCTTGAGGTCTCTGGGGCATGTTGCGTGGACAGATTGGTATCTTCTGATGTAGCATTCCTGACCTCATTTGGTGAGACCTGGCTATGTAACTGAGGTAGTGACTGCACCGACATTGGCAGTATGATACGGGTATTCAGTGGAGTTAGAGGCATTTGTCCATATAGGGCATGTGTATAAGGCATGGTATTCCCTTTGTGGGGTATGTTTGCAGACTCTATAGTTGTTACAGGCATCCAGTGGGGAATATGGCAAAAGGGTCACTGTACACATTGATTGGGCTACTGAGGGGATGGAACAGGGTGCCATGTCATTTTACTTGCTGGATAACACACAGTCAAGAGATGTAACACATCAAAGTACTTTCTGATGTTATTGGCACTGTTGTGGTCAAAAGGCATGTAGTCCACTGCAATCACACCGTGGGTACTATCTTTGAGGCAATATGCAGAGGAACTACCAACATAGTGGTTGTTGCCTAGCCAAGTGTGTTTGTGTATGATACGTGGGTGGAGAGTGGTCTCTGAGTAATAGAACGGTTGCCTATATTGTTCACTAATCCTTACTATCACATTTAGGGCTGTGGATTGTCTACACCAACCTCTCTGGTGTTTGACATCTGTTGACCTTGTAATGTGGACATTGTGACATATACTAGATCCTCAACATAATAATTTAGCAAACCCACCCCCAATGGATCCTGTTATTACACAATCACACAAACCCCCACACAGGATACTGATGACACACACACTTGCCAGCACTGAGATTCAGACTCTTACCTAGCTATATATTGCTACTACAGTGTACCACATTTATTGTACATGCCACGAAGCTTATAGGATGTATACTGTCCCAAGGTACTTCTAAGGTGAGGAACATCCCGAGCCCTTGTAAATACTGGCATTGGGTGATGTAGTGGGTGAGAGATTCCCAAAAACTTTTTTGCCTGCACACACATTTACATTTGCCAGGGGTGAGGTTCAAACCTCTATCTAACTATTTTTTGAACCATTATGTCGCGCATTTACCACATACACCACTGACATTGCATAGCTTAGAGTTGGCAACAGATACTTCTAAGGTGGATGATATCTGCAGGGCAGCTAAAGTCAGGCACTGAGATGTGTACTGGGTGGAAATGGGGCCAAAATCTTTGAGGTACAGACATACATATGTACACACACAAATACTTGCCAGGGATGAGATTCAAACCCATACCTATGTAATTATTGCTACTACATTGTTCCACCTTTATCACACACACCATGGAGCTTACATGCTAGAGAGTTGTGCAAAGGTATCACAGGTGAGTCACATCAGCCACAGTGCTAAAAGAGGGGTATGGGAAGTGGTGTAAGTATGAATGACCACAAAATCAGGTCTGTACAAGGATACACACACTCTCTCACACAAACACTCACATTTACACAGTTGCCAGGACCAGGATTGGAATTCCTTCCTAACTAGTTTGCTACACTATAGTATTCTACAGTTATCAGAAGCACCACAACGCTTATATGCTATGGAGCTCTCCAAAGGTATTTTTGAAGGTGAGTGACATCAGCAGAGGTGCTGAAGGAGAAGTACAGGTGATTTAGTGAGTGTGCATGGCCTCAACCACATTCATCTAGAAACACATACACACACACACACACACACACACACACACACACACACACACACACACACACACACACACACAGACAACTTTATATTTGACAGGACTGAGATTACAACTGCTACATGGATGCTTATTTGTACTGTAGTGTTACACAGTTATCACAAGCACCACTGACACTATAGGGCTGAGGACTAACCAAAGGTATTTCTACAGTGAATGACATCAGCACATCATGTGATATAAGCCAATGGGATGTGTAGTGGGTGGGAAAGGCCTCATTATGGGATTAGTCGCAGTCTGTCTTTCTCTTCCCCACATCTCTTTGTGTGTATGTTTGACATATTATATTATGTTAGCCTTAGATATGTGTGAGTATTCCTATCCAGTGTGTGTGTGTGTGTGTGTGTGTGTGTGTGTGTGTGTGTGTGTGTGTGTGTGTGTGTGAAGTATCAATGGTGTACAATTTGGTTGTGTGCACAGACAGCTGTGAATAACCAATAACTGTAGTCCACTGTGTTGTGAAACATGGGCTTCATTTCTCTAAGTGTAGGAGCATGCCCAGTATGGCCTTCTATATTGAGTGTGTGCATCCATTCCAGGGAGGGTTGGACTCCAGTTCAGGGTTTTGTGTGCACAGCTACACCTAGCAAACTGTTTCTGCAGGATATCTGTAGATAGGTTGTCAATATGGAGATACAATGGGCTTAACATACAGAGGATACTGTAACTATTGCTGTCTGTGCTGCTTGTGTGACATGTTTGGTTGTAGCACAGATATTCTGACATATGTACTGTTTTACACTGTGATGTGTCATGTCATTGCCTACTGACAGTTATCATTCTTTGCTCACAGTTATTTACCGGGAAATACGAGATGAATGAAGCTGAGACCAATATTCTGAAGCATATAGACTACATATTCTGGCACACTCCTGCCATTGTGGAGAGGTAGCTACAGACAATAGACTGCTGGTTCTGTGTAAATGGTCCAGCACCTTGTTAGTATGCTGGCTGGGGATCCCCTCCTTGTGCTTTTCTCAACTTCATGGAATGGCCATATCCTGCTGTGGGAATATCTCTCAGCTGTACGGATACACCCATGTTATCCAGAGGCAGAACTCATATATCTGGTCAGTTTACCTTCACATTGTGGTTTACAAGTGGTTTTGTGACCATTCATGGATTTGCAGTCGAGAGTAGTGTGGGCAGACATTAGAGTTTCAGACTTCATACACTCCATGACGTCCATGCTTTTACACACCCCCCCCCCTGTTATTCTCTCCTCCACCTAACATTATGTAAGCAATATCTCAGAGGTATCCCTATAGTTGGGCCTTTATCCCAGTAGTATTTATGGACTGATCCGCAGTCCTTGCAGTGGGACATGGGGAGGCATGCTCCTGGCATTTGTCAACATGGCTTTGCAATTGTTCTCTGTTTACTGTTAGGTTGTTAGTTGGGACCCCCTGACATTCCATACATTGGCACTATGGGTAAGGCATGGGCCTTTGCCAGAGGACTGTAGGGCATTTGAGAGTGCTGCAAGCCATCTGTTACTGCATTTCTACATGGGATTGTGGGAGGGGTGGGGGTTGCACACCTGCAGACTTTAACATTTGAAATGACTGTACTGGTGCAGTTACTCAGTCGGCTTCCATTTCATATTGTATTGTGACTTATCATCCAGACAGGAGGCATATCAGTAGAGTACACATTGTTAGATCTTAATAGCATATATTTCAGTTTCAGACGTCTTACCTTTGAGAACTGGAATGCAACTGCCAGACCTGTTGTAGTATGTCTATGTAGGTCTGGTGGGGGGCTATTCACCATTGCCATTATTTCAGGGCCTTAGCCCAGCCTTTCTTCCTGGTCATCTACACCTGTCCTGCTGGATGAGGCTGGTGGTGGATATATGACCCTCATTGACATCCATGTGTGTGACCTATTGACACCCACAGTTCTTTGGGCCATCACATGTACTGCAGTAGGGGTTGTCACCTTTTGTAGTGCTGCCTAGTATGTTGACACCAGTATTTGTTATGACTTTCCTGCTGTCCCCTATAGCTGTCTGCTGCTATCCCATTCAGCCACCCAGTTCCCTTGCATGCTTGCATCCATATCATACATACAAGTATGAGAACATACTACTCCATTCAGTAATTGATAGGAAGTGTGACTTACCTTGTTGCTGGGCAAGTATTGAGGACAGTGCTGGAGGGCTTACTATGTTGGATGCACATAGTACACTCTCTGTACATGGTAAAGCTCAAGTAGTGTCATGCTTGGCATCCCTTTTACTGTCTTTGCAAGTTGGAGAGAGATATTAGTCCCTGGGTCCCTACAGTGTCAATGTGTGTGCTATGCATTGCCTCTTTGCCAAGGCCTGGGCATACTGTGCACGCCTCCTTCTGCCTACAGGAGCAGGCTCAGGATGTTCCTACTCTGAGTCCCTCTATGCCTGTGCTGGCCTTGGCAATGGTGAGGGGCTTTGTGGCCCTGCCCCATGCTGTTCCTGCTGCAGCTGTTTCCACAGGATCATATTGTGTAGCATGGCACATACTATGAACATTTGTGTACATGTAGCTGGAGAGTACTGCAAGGTTCCACTAGATATGTCAAGGCAACAGAACAATGACTTGAGCATCCCAAACACATGCTCTACAATGATCCTGGTTTCTGTTTGTGCCTCATTATGGTGTTCTTGTTCGTGTGTGTGTGTGCATTTCTGATGGGTGTTATCAGCCACAGCTCGAGTGCATAGCCAGCATACCCCACTAGATGGCCATATTGGACGTCCCCCCTGGCAAACGCCTGATACTGCTGTGAGCAATGCCAGATGTGGGAGTTGTGATAGCTATAGCTTCCAGGGCTTCCAGCACACACATTCATGACAATGCCCTGGGCATTGCACACAACCTGGCAGTTGATGGAGGGGAAGCCCTTGTGATTTATACAGACCCTGCCACGTTCACCAGGTGGCGCTTTGATGTGGATGTGCATACAGTCTATAGCACCAGCTACTTCAGGGTATTTTGCTATATGGTGGAAGAGATGCATACGTGTGGTCAGTGCCTCACAGCCGGTGGGAAATATATGTGCTCATTGGCATGTTGTGTCATGGCATCCAGGAACTGGTGGAGTGCCCTGGATGCTGATGCCTGTGAGACCCCATGATATCCCCAGTTGGTCTTTGGAAGGTACCTGTGGCTAGTATTCTTAAGCCTAGACATACCTTGGTATCCACTGGGATGGATTCCCCTCTATTACTTCTGTGTGTGAGGCGTGGCCAGCACAGCTCAACAATTTGCTGTAGCATGTCCCTGTCCACCCTATAGCACTCCACTATCTCCAGCTCATGTAGGCCCTGGTAGGTTACCCTGGGTCTGTACACTTTTCTCCTCCTCCTCACTGTGGGCCAGTTATCAACATTCTCCTCCTCACCACCCTCAGTCTCTAGCACATATTGATGGAGTAAAGCAGCAGCAGCCTCTAACATATTTAGTTATTTTTGTCAGTTAAAAATCCCCTGTCTGTGTATACCAGTGGTGTAGAGTTTGTGGGAAAAAACAGTCTGTAGGGTGTTCGCATAGTTTATATTAGTGTGCTGGGCTGCTGCATGTGTAATTGGCTGATTCTGATACATTCCACCTGCCAGATATGCTAGTTCTCCTTGATTGCCTTCCTACTGCTGTTTCCCCTTCCAACTTCCTCCCTATTTATGCCCCGAGGCCCACCACACATACCCGGTACTCAAATGTAAACAGTTCTGCTATTTCCTCTGTTTTTTTTTTTTTCTTTAGGCTTGCTGCACACCGCACACACCTGTTTAGCTAATGTAAGCACTTTTAAGCAGAAATGGCCCTGCCTGGATGCGAACATGCTCTGCATTTTATGGAATAAGACAATACAGCCTCAGACACACTCCCTTCCTTAGCTGTGCTTAGCTAAGAGCAAACATGGGTCACAGAGCTCCAATGAACTTGCAGCAAGCATGACAAACCCCCTTATAAAGTCATTCAGCTCTTATACTTGCACTGTTGTATTCCTGCACCTACATGGTTAACAAATTTTTATTTTTTGTTGTCGACAGAATACCCGACAACGATAGAGAGGGCAATTTTAAGATTTTGCTTGAAGTTCGAGAAACCCTGTGGCAACTTAGATTAGATGCATCTAGGCCCCCTGGTATTAATGAGTTTATATCATTGTCTAGTGTATTAAAATATAGATCTAGTTTTATTTAAACTGACCTTTTTACATATATATATATATATATATATATATATATATATATATATATATATATATGATTTTTATATATATTTAGTATATATATACAACATTTATAGTTTTTATTTATATTTATCTATGTGGTTTACAAATTTCATAGATTTAAATATATATTTATATATTTTTATATATATATATATTTTTTGTATATTTTTATATTTTGGAACATGCTTTTCACCACGAATTGACACTACCTTGAATATTTTAAGAATGCACATTTTGTTGCGATTGGTTGAGCTAAAGGGCGGGATGTTTTTAAATTTATTTAAGGAAGTTGATCTCATTGTGATTTCACTACTCTGAAGATGCCCGAATGTTTAACGGGTGAAAGCACTTAGTAGTGGAAGTGTTTTATGGCTATTTTTGTGTTTGGTCTTGTGGATTATTAAATTGAGTTGTTTTTACATTACGCTAGTTTTTTTTCGGCTGGCATTTATCTGGGACCTGGACTTGGTTTACTTTACCAGTGTTTCGTTCTGTTTTGGATTGTTATGGTTAGGTGCAAGCTGACACTTTGAGGAAAATCTGTGATTCAGTATAACTCCCCTCATTTGCATACCCCAGTGTGTACATCCTTAGTTACTGCACTTAGACGGACCCTTTCCTTTTGAAAACCAGTGCTCCCTCATATTGTTTACATTCTGCATACCATTGACTATAATGGCAAAATGCAGAATTATCTTAAAATTGACTTTTATCATTTTTTTTTTCGGCATGATCTCATTTGCATGCCGCTGCCCTAAGCTTAGATGGCCATGATCGGCCAAAAAAAAAATTTTAATTAAAAAAAAAAATAAACATTTATTAATGCCAATGGCCTTATATTTGGCCATTGGTATGTGTGTTTGACTGTAATACATACTTTCCACAAGCTGTCCTGCCTCCATTTGCTCAGTTGCAGAAATGCATTTGGTTACTAACCGAATACATTTCTGCTCTGACACTGTTCCTGCACAGAGTTTGGCCAGCTCTGTGGATCGCAAATTCACCACATTTGGATGTTTTTTAGCAACAAATTAGGTGATTTGCATCCCGCATGGCTTTCTGTGCAGGAACAGTGTTGGGTCGCTTGTGCACATGAAAAAGGCATTTTCCTGGATTGCTCACTGGCCATTTTCTGTGCAGGAGCTCCTACACTGTTCCTGCACAGAAAATGGCCACTCCTGAATCCCGGGGGATGTTTCAAAAATAATAAGTTGTACGCATAATAGAGCTTTATTTTGTGGTAAAAACTGGCACACATTTCTTATGCTAGTGTGTTGGCATTGCATCAGTGCAATCCATAAATCTTCCACCTCTAACATGAACAGACATAAAGATGTACAATGGCTTATGCTGTATTAGAGTATATAAGGGTATAGGTGTACAGCAAAGTATACTACAAATGGACATTCTGCTATGCAATACATACAAAAATGATTAATAAATGGAGAAAGCCACATAATGCACTTTATGCAGGCATTCTAATGCAGTGGCTCCAGGGTTGCAACACCACCACTCCTGTCACATTCCCTGTCTGCTGCTTCACTAGGAGATTGAGGTGAAGGGCAGTCATGCCTTTGCTTACCACCTTCAGTTTCTGTCCTCCTCCTACTTCTAGCTGCACTCTGCAGCTTCCCTTAGGTTATACCACCTTACACCAATCACACAGTATCATAGTAACTTAGCAGTATGCAAAGCAGCTGTATCATGCAGAATACTTATGAACCTTTCTCATAACACTTTGCAGGCTTGGCATACCAGAGTGGTTTAGTACTCTACTAGCTGGACTGTACAAAGAGAAGTAGTAGGAGTTGGGTTCCTACTGAGATCCTGTGGACTGCAATTACCATCTTCACAATAGCAAGACTGAAAGTGGAATCTATGCTAAGCCCAAGATGGCCACAGCTCGGAGTATTTCCCTCAATCTGAGGTGCAGTGATGATGGAGTTGGTATACATAAGCAACACAGTATTGTATGAACAACCCTCAACATCAGGAGTTACACAGGTGAAGTCCCTCCCCAAGCAGAATTGATTTAATGAGTTTTCAGTGAGTTTTGAGATTTGCTGTTTTTTTTTTCTGACAATCACAATTTATTTCTCATAGCTGCAGGATTCACAGTTATGGATTTTGCTTTTCCTTTAGGGAGACATGGGAGTACAGTTGTTCTGGAAAAAGAGCATCCCTTCCTCCTTTGGAAATGGAAGTTAGGGCTTTCTGTGGGCAGTAAGCATGCATTCATTGGGAACAGGAGCTAGATGAGTGGCTCCCCCTACAGTAATATTATTTTAACATTACAAGTGGAGGGAGAAGGAGCTTAGACAATGAGCATTACATTAAACATTATGGGAGGTGAGACGGAAGACACTAGGCAATGAGCCATGCCATATATGATCATGACCAGACATTCTCTGTAATCAACATCACATAGGTTCATAGGTTCATAAGTTGGTACTAGGCTATCAGCCCTAGGGCATATACAAGCCTAGTCATAACAATTCCCTGGCTATTTCTTCCCACAGTATTTACTTCCCTGGACCCCTGTTTAGCAGGGCGACTGACGTGATCCCCAGGGTGAATTTCCTATCTCCCATCCAATCATCAAGGCTCCTTTTGAAGAGGGCCAAAGAGGCGCTCTGCTTGACATGTATGGGCAGTCTATTCCAGAGTCTGGGGAGTCTCTGGGTCAGGAGCCTATCCCTCCAGCATGTTTTGTTTATTGTGATGACAAGGTTTAGATCCATGGAGCGTGTGCCTCTGAGGGATTGGGATTTCTTTAAGTGTAGGATGTCCAACAGCTGTATGTTTGACATGGTCTTGTATGTTAAGCAGAGATCACCTCTGAGTAGACGATATACAACAGAGTATAGGCAGAGTTTTTTTAGATGGTCAGCATGGGGCATCTGCTTTAGGTCTGTGATTCTTTTAGTGAGGTATTTCTTAGGAGATTACATGCTTAGGAGAAATGCACTTTTAGTGTATCGCTATGCATTCCAACCTCAGTCTAATTGGTGGAGAGGGTCAGAATGTATACCGAAGCCCATTATTAATCAACCAATGAAAATTATAATATATTAATTACACAGGCAAACAGCACTGCATGATAAGGTGCAGGGTAGATCTATAATGCACAGTGTAGCCTGTGCTATGTGATGAATGACTGCTTTCAGAAATCACTTTGAATACCTTAATTAAGCATTTGCTTTCTTTGTTATTTTGCTATTTTTCTTAAATATGTATATTTTGTAGTACTTTTATCATCACCCTTTTTGAACATAAGGAACACATGCAGAAGTGCCTGCACTTTCTCTCCAAACAGAAACAAACGGAAAAATGGTAAGAATACAAACAGTACAAACTATGTAAAACAATTTAATCAAGATACATGGATACTTTTCAATTCTGTTGCAAATGACTTTTGAAAAAGAAACAGAACACTCAGTTTTAGGTTCTGTCTTATTCTCTTAATAAACCTAATCCTTCATGGAAAATCTTTATAATCCACACATAACTTTTCTTTTCTTTTCCCTAGCAACCCAGTTCCTAACATCTACATTTGTGCTGATAGTTTTTTTCACATTCCTAATATCCTCTGTATTTTTAACACTCTTGTGTACATCTGATGTAACAAGCCTACACATTAGCACTATTGTTTGTGTGATGGCCGTGACCCAGACATGATTCATTAGGTGCCATGTATTCTGACTAGTGAGTTCATATCTTGAATAAATCTGATGTATGGTATTGTATAAGACATTTCAGAAACTGTCCCATTTTTACAAGTTTCGGAAAAGTAGTGTCATGACCTCCAAATGAAAATAGCCTGTAGCATTTGTATCTCCCTTAATAAATTATTGAAAAAGACTGCTGCTGCAAAAAGATTTGCTGTCAACCAGTCTAGGAACAATCTGTTTTTTCTGGAAAGGCTTTTGTAGTGTTTTATATATATATATATATATATATATATATATATATATATATATATATATATACGTGTGTGTGTGTGTGTGTGTGTGTGGGTGTAAATTTATATATACATATATACTTATACATGTATATACCTATATACCTGTGTGTGTGTATGTGTGTGTGTGTGTGTGTGTGTGTGTGCGTGTGTGTGTGTGTGTGTGTGTGCATGTATGTATATATATATATATATATATATATATATATATATATATATATATATATATATATATTTATTAATTTCTTTACATATATTTATATATAAGAACCTGTTCCATGAGATAAGACTAAGGGTCCCAGTAGCAGTAAATCACAGAAACTAATGTTTAACACTACAAATGTCACAATGCAAAACAAACATGCTACAAAACTGCTTTAACTGTAATTTAGTCAGTGGATAGAACACATTAGATACAGAAATAAGAGAGGCAGTAATTTCAGCTCATTCAACAACTTTTTAGGCAAGAACATGGAAAACAAGTACTTCATATATACAGCAATACTGACATTTTACATGCCTTTTTCCTACACTTATTAATTATGAACTATAAGTTATGAGTTATGAGATGCAGACAACAAGGAAGAGAGCTGGGCTTAGCCAACAAGCCCTCATTCTGCACTATTCAAATGTTGCTGGAAATGTTATTGCATGCAATGCAACATGCCAAATATGTAAGTGGTATCAGAGAGACACAACATTCCTCTTTTTGTTGGAAACTGTTCCGTGCTTCTGTGGTATGCCCTTTTAGTGGTAACACATTCTTTCTTACTTATATAGGTCCTTTTACACAGATCTCAGGTGTTTTATATGCACCATCTATGTTGGCTGCTAGCATTTACTCAATACCTTAAGTATGTTTCCTGGAGGCTACACTAAACCACGGTTGCAATACATATCCTCAGATCATATGTAAGGTATTATGGCCTGCATGCTGCGCTGAACGTAGACATTGTAATGTTGCTTCTTATACACTTCAAAGATCAATACTGAATTTCAATCCTTTTAAGTACATAATGGCAGCCTTAATAAATTAAAGCATATCATATTAAGCCTACATGTATAACATATAACCTGTGCTCAAACAGTCATTTCATACCTATAATATTATGTTATACAAAGCCTTATCAGCAATAGTCATATCTGTGTACTGTGGATGGTAAATACAATTACGAGGTAACAGAATTACAACAATACTTACCGAAACCACATGTAGGTGTCACATACTTCCTCCACTGATGGTGCTGCTCTGGCCGATTCTTCAGGTACATGTGCTATAACTGTGTGTCATTTCTGAAGATTCCCATCTGCATTCTTAGACTGATACCAATACCCTTCTAACCTATTTTCCCAGAACAACATGAACTGCATACAAAACAAGGGATTCTCGTACAACCTCAAGCAAAGTAACATACAGGGGATATCCTTCTTCCTAATATAGTCAGTAAGATAACCTGCAACATGACATGCTCATCCAGTTTGGCTAGAAGCCATTATATACTAATAGCCAGCTATCCATAAAATGGCAACCATTTAATATGTGTATCTGAATTGCATTACTTCTTTATTTCAAGTATAGACTCTTAATAAATACCCCAGACTGTTTCCAGTTTCTAGCTCATACATCTGTTCTTCCATTATTTTACTTTATTTCTCTACTTCTTTACCAGCCTGATTATTCTGTCATTTCATCCTTCTGTGTTATACCTCACAGTAGACAAATGATGCCTGTTGTAAATACTGAAGCATGACTGTATCATTAAATTCTTTAATTATAGATGATCATACCAATTGTAAACCCTATGCTCTTAAATGTGCAATGTACAAACCTTTTAATGCTTTATTTGCTTTGTCTAGATTCTGGCTGTAATCCCGGGGCTGAGTCTGAATATGGTCCACTTGGATCAGTGCTCTATCATGGTCAAGAAACACATATATAAATAAATTTATAAATAAATCACTAAACAACTAATTTCCTCATTTTGGCTGAGGTAAACAAGATGGCCTCCTATTAGCATCTTAATTGCCCAGTCAGCAGACATTTGTGGCTTTTGGAGGTGTTAGAAGATCCTCTCCATTGTCTACCAAATATGTAAAACTGTGGTTCCCCATTGCTAATACAGAGCACCATCCAAAACAATGTAATTCAGAAACAGTCATGCTATTCAGAAACAGTCAGTGCATAAAGGCCTCATTAGTTACGCAGAGCAATCCATGTTAAAGGCTGGTATCAATCTGGCACTCACTGTTCCTGTCAGATCCAGAGTCTGAACACACTGTACACTGTATCCGTATGGACTTTGCTGAAGAATGTCATGGAGACATTCCTTCTCTTCTGCTGTAGTAAGTATTCCATTCGTGCTTACATGATGCATCCACAGATGTACATACATGTTTGCTACCAATGCATTTGGTCAATATATGCCATCTCATACTTCTTAGCTGTCCAGATTTTCACAAAATATCCAGATTTTTGTCTCATATTTTTGGTCTGTTCCTCATACAATTTGTAATTCTCTGGATTTTGGCAACAAATCAATGATGACTGAATTCCCTAAATAATGGCAGGCATTCAGGTTTCAGACTTCATATCCTCAAAGAAATGCATGATAACACAAGACCTTTAATTTTAGCAACTTTCTAACAGCAATATTTAAAATGTGTCCCTATTTTCGGAACATTCTTCCCCATTATTTTTGGCTTTGTCCAGATGTTTTGTACTAAGAGGTTGAGAGCTATGAAACATCTGTGTATTAACATTTCAATCCCATATACACACTTCCATCCTGCTGCATGCTGGTAGCACCTGTAAGTCCATGGGAATGAATTGTATACACCTTGTATTCAGGTGTATGGTTTGTGAGCTCACTGCTATAACTGAGACTTATAAAGCTAAGCTAATTTGTCTCATGTCTCCTAGGTCTACAGAAGGTAGCTCCAGTGTGCCACCATCATTTTATACCCAAGGAGAACAATACCCTTCTGGATTCCCTTAGGCAGTATGGCCTTAATGTACTGGGGTGAAGGGGTGTGAGTGCTAGGACATAGTATAGTGTGTTATTATAACAGTGAGGTATGGGTGGATTGAGCAGGCATGTTGTCATTCTGTCACTAATATGAAGGACATGGCTCATCACAAAGCAGGTCATAGAAGCCTGGTAGAGATGTCACTGTTTCTGACCCCCGTCCCATAGGTAGTATGAAGAAAATGTTGCTTTTAGTGTCCATTGGTAGCCACAGTGTGAATAACACTATACCTGGTAGCAGCTTTGGTATTAATGTGTCAGCTGCACATGGGGGTGTGTATTATATAGGGATGATATAGCTTCCTTGAAACACAACGAGCATCCCTCACATGTCATTTGGGAAAATATGCAGGCGTGTGATACACATTTCATTTTTGATAGGGTTTATCATGGAGCACATGTGGATCTCTATGCGGAATTTTAAACACTGCATGTACATGTCACTGCAGATCCATCTGGTATATAGTAAGACTCTTACTGTCAGGCATAGGTTACCCTTGTCTGTTGCTGGGCAAATGGGGTGCTTTGCATTTGATGTGACATGCATGGACATGCATGGATGTCTGCTTACAAATGTACACTTTACATGGTTTGTCTGCTGCTTGTATTGTGCATAGTAATGTGGTAACTGTCACCTGGTAAGGTTACCGTGTCTTGGATAAGGGTAATGATAACCTGTAGGGTTCAAACAGCATAATCTATTATCATCTATGGAGTTATTCTGGTAAGCCATCAGAGAGGAAACATTCATGGGGAAAATGATCTGGCGTATCTGCAGATGCTGCAGAGTTACTGCTAAGCATGGTATCTGCAGCTCTGCTATGACTGAAATGGCCTGTGACTTCCCGGGTTGTGTGATCAGCTTAAGGAATCCACCAAGTATTTGTCCAGACAGATATTGAAGCCACAAGAAGATACTACATAGGTTTTCCAGAATCTGTCACACATTTGCTGTCATTCATGACAGTGATGATTTTTGTCATTGTCAGATGATGCAGAAAATGTAATGTGTGCTGTCCAGGATGTGGCTCATACTCAAGTGGATTTTGAGAAGACAAGCTGTGTTTGATCAGAGGAACCAGACAGGCGTGGCCTTTTTCCACTTTTTATTTGCCTTATACTTAAAGCCATTCAGAAACAAAATAATGAGCTCCCAAATTCAGGGGATAACTGGTACTGTACTCAAAAAATCAGTTTTCTTTGCACATGATACTATTTTGTACTTGGTAACTCCAGAAAAAGATATTCAGTGTTGTGGAACATTTTAAGACAGTTTTCTGTACATGAAATGGTTCAGAAAGACCCATATTTGTGGGAACATGATAAGATGATGTACTTAGGTGTTTAACTTGAAAAGGATTCTGTTATGGCAGCTAAGGATACAAGGAAAGAAATTAAGCAAAAGATAATACAAAATTTGAGAAGTTGGAAGCCCTTAACTATGGATATGGATAATAAGGTACAACCAGTGGAAATGTTTCTAGACCATTTAATATTATACACAGGACAGGCTTATTTTTATCAACCACAGAGCTGAATGAATTTATATCTGGAAGAAAAGATGTAAGTGGAATAGTTATCTACACAGAACAAGGTGGTTTATGATTACCAGATTTGAAGGGATACTTTAGAGCTAAGCTTATATACATAACACTAGTAGAAGACTACAAATTGAAGTAGAGAAACTTATGTTGAAACAGGACGAGATCATGAAATAAGGGCAGAATAAGATTCTGGATGCAGGTATTTAAGGTGAACAAATAACAACCATACAAATATTATATTAACAAAGTAGAATAAAGTATTTTGAGAATTATGCCAATGCATGAATGAAGAAAGGAGATGTCACCAATAGGGACAACTGCAAGAAGGGGGATAGGTTCATAGGTAGGTACTAGGCTATTGACCCTAGGGCCTATATAAGCCTAGCCAAATGGTACCTTGGCTTTTGCCACCCAAGAAAATTATTTTCCTGTGCCCCTGTCTAGCAGAGCCACAGAAGTGATCCCCGGGGTGAATTTCTTATCTCCCATCCAATCATCAAGATTTTCTTAAAGAGTGCTAATGAGGAGCTTTGTTTGATATAGATAGGTAGTTTGTTCCAGAGTATGGGAAGTCTCTGGGACAGGAATCTATCCCTCCAGCATTTTCTGTTTATTGTAGTGACAAGGTTTAGGTCCCTAGAGCATGTAGCTCGGAGGGATTGAGATTTCTTTAAGTGTAGCATGCCCATCAGCTCTGGGTTTGACATAGCTTTGTATGTTAGGCAGAGATCGCCTCTGAGTAGGTGATATGTGACAGAGTAAAGCTGGAGTTTTTTGAGACAGTCTGCGTAGGGCATCTGTTTGAAGCTGGTAATCCTCTTTGTGAGGTATTTCTGCGGCCTTTCCAGTTGTTGTAAATGTCTTGTGAGGTACATACCAAAAGGGGCGTTGTACTCTATAATGGGTCTAATGAGTGATGAGTCGAGGGGAACAATGACCTCTTTTTTCCTGGATGAGAAACCTTTTGTGATGAGGTGTGCCACGTAGAAGGATTTCCTGACTACAGTGGCAATGTGATTATCAAAGGAGAGACTACTGTCCACCTGTGTCCCAAGGTATCTTATCACACTTTTGGTGTTAAGTAGACTATAACCTATGTGGTAGTTCATGGGTACAGAGTTTTTACCAAAAGGGATGACAATGCACTTTTTGGCACTGAGCTTGAGGCCATGGCTTTGACACCAGGCATCTGTCTCAGTGAAGCCCTTTTGTAGAATGCCCACATCATTAAGAGTTTTGATTATGGCTCCTAGTTTGCAGTCATCTGTGAACTTTGTTAGCCAAAGACCTTCTGTGTTAGCCTGTACTTCAGAGAGGTAGATACCAAACAGGATTGGACCCAGGACTGAACCCTGTGGTACTCCACTTGTCACTGGTCTGAAGTTGGATTTAGAGTCTACTACTTTCACAGTGTGGGTTCTGTCAGTGAGCCAGTTGGCAACCCATCTTGTGGCATAGGGATTTATACCTAGTTTAGTGAGTTCATCTATAATTCCAGAGTGGGGGATGGTGTTGAAAGCCTTGACGAGATCTAGATAGGCTGTGTGAACCATCTTACCCTCATCTACGGCTTTGGTGACTGCTTTAAAGAAGTCTATCAGGTTTAGGAGACATGATCTGCCTTTTATAAACCCAAACTGGGTAGAGTCCAGTGTTTGGAGATTACCAATGTCATTGTTTATAAGTTCCATGATGATATGTTCCATAGCCTTGCAGACCAGGCTTGTCAGGTCAGTTCCCTGGGTCCGTGGTGGCTCCCCCTTTGTGGAGTGAGACAACTGTTGCTGTGCATCATTCACTGGGTGCAAAGCCTGAGGTGAGGCTATGATTGAACATGGTACTTAGGTGGGCAACCAATTTGTTCTGTAGTTCATGTAGAACGCAGCCTGGGATGTTGTCAGGTCCCATGGATGCTGTGTTCTTGGCTTTGGAGAGTGTTTTTTACCTGTGCAGCCATGATTACAGGAACTTTGCATTCTTCCGGTATAGAGATGGGCCCTTTAGGGGGTGAGAGAGGGGTAAAGTTAGCACTGAACCTATCTGCCAGGATGTTGATAATATCAGTTGGTTCTGTATATTTAGTGCCATTGTTCTGTAACTCAGAGCAGATCTGAGTGTTGCCATTGAGATTCTTGACATAGCTATAGAATGCTTTGTGGTTGTCTTTAGAATCAGTGGCAAATTTGTTTTTGTAACTAGTTTTGGAGGATTTTATGAGGGATCTCAGCTTCTTACTGAGGCTGACCATGGAGTTCCTCCAATCATGGGATTTTACTCTTTTTTGCAACAGTTTCTTTCTTCTGTTGTAGAGTTTGTTTATGGCAGGGGACCACCAGATTGGCTTCCTATTTTTGGAGGATAGCATCTTGGTTCTGTTAGGGATTGCACGATCCATGCACTCGTGTAAGTGCTTATAAAGTGCATTTGTATAAGATTCAGCAGTCATACCTCTATTGTCCATCAGCATGGGTGTTGTGAAGTTTGCCACTTCTGTCTTAAGAAGTGCGAAGTTGGCTTTGGAGAAATTTTTTACGGTGGTTTCCCTAATGGGGGTGGTGGGATGTGGATGTCTAGGGTGATTAGCTTGTGGTTGGATCTGACCAATGAGGAACTGACCTCTGGTGTGGAACACAGGTTGCCCATGTTGGTAATGACCAGGTCTAGGATATTGCTGCCCTGCTGGGGGTGTGGATAAGTTGATCCAAGGCATTGGAATTTATGCATTTCAGAAAACATTGAGCACAAGAGTTGGTGCATGAGTAGTTTTCCCAGTTAATGGTGGGTTAGTTGAAATTGCCCATTTTTAGGGTGTTAGGTTGTACCCTAATATTTTCCAGTGTATCAAGAAATGAGGAGTGGGAATCCTGGGACATGGTGGGGGATCTGTAGCAAGCTACAATTTGGATTGCGGTCTTGCCCAGTTAGTTGCACTTGGATAATCTCGGATGCATTATGCTGAGCAACTAACCTGGAGGTGTGGATATCCTTAATGAATATGGACACGCCTCCACCTTTAGTGCTTCGGTCCAGGTTAGGTGGCCAAAAGGTGTGGTATGAATTATAGCCTGGTAATGCAGGGGTGCTCTCTGGAGCCTTGAACCAGGTCTCTGTCACTGCACAGATGTTGATGTTCTCCATTTTAAGGAGTGCCTTGAGTGAGTGCATTTTGAGGTTTAGACTTCTAGCATTAAGTAGCATTACCCTCAGATTTTGCTTGCTTGTACCTGTTACGGTGGTGAATTTGTCATTTGAACCTTGCCTAAAAAAGGCACTATAGGGTTGGCAAGAGCCTTAGCCAGTATCTGGAATCCCAAGGGTGACAGGTGCAGGCCATCTCTGGCAAAGCATCATGGTTTGTCAATCATGTTATCCCAGGCAGACAGATACTGGATCCCCTTAGAATGACACCAAAAGCTTAGCCAATTGTTGAAGTCAATCATTTTGTCCTTGTACTGTGGTATCATTCTGGGTGATGGTAGGATGCTACTTAGGGCTAGGGTTATACCTGCCTGGGCTACAAGATCGGAGAGCTCCTCCATGTCCCTTTTCATGTAGTCCAGGAAGGTATGTCTCAGGTCATTCACACCAACATGGACAATGACAAGAGTCATATTTCTACTTGTTGTGGAGTGACCTGCATGCGTGCATTATGTAGCGGATCCTGGCACCTGACAGGCAGCTGACAGTAACTTTCTCCTTGTTTAGCCTAGTGAGTGGAACATCAGTGTGCCTGACTATAGAGTCACCTATGACTAGAGTGTTTGGTACGTTGTTATGTTTTATGGGCTGTGGTTGAGTGGCACACTGAGTTTGTGGGCTATGTGTCATTTGGGTTGTGTTGGGGGGTGGAGGTTGCTTGCGTTTCTGCTTTGGAGGTCCCTGTTGCATGGGTTGATTTTTATTGAGAGCCTCCGCGAATGTAGGTGTGTGTTTTGTGTTCCTATGTGTAGGTTTTGAGGGACTATGTGATGAGTGTGGTGCAAGTGTTTACCTTCTCCTCTTGACTGTCTAGTCCAATCTTGCGTGAAGAGAGCTTTGCTTCCAGTTTGGCTATATAAGTGCATCTCTCACAGGTTGTAGTGTTGGATGGTAGGAGGAGAGGGTTGTCTGTGTACATCAGGCAATTATTAGCAAATAGGCAGGAGTGAGATGGAATTTATTGGAGAAAATTAGCAAAGGAACCAAGGTACTGGGAGAAAATAACTGAGAAGGGAAAAATCGTAGAGTGGGATGAGGCCAAGCAGAAGTTTGGACTATAAGTTGGAGACTGTCTTCTCCAAAAGAGATTGATAACAGAGTATAGGCAAATAGGAAGGGATAGTGGAGCACTGGATAAAAGACCAGTCTGATTGAGTTTATTGCCCAGTCTAGAACACAAGCTATGGTTAAAAAAGGGTTAATTATTAGGGCATATAAAATCATGCATGATAATTATAAGAATTAAGTGGAAAAGGTTAGAAAAGACTTGTAAATGAGAATGGAAAGGCAAAATACAAATGAACAGTTGGAGGACAGTTATGTTTTTCTAGTAGACAGAATCAGGAAGATTTAGGATTTTTGCATGGAAGTGTATGCAAAGGTATTTTTATACCCCAATTAGACTTCAGAGAATTTTTGCACAGTTAAACAGCATTTGTTGAGGTGTGATGGGAAATAGAGGAGTACTTGGGGACATGTTTTTTAGGAATACAATCTGTTCATAGATTTTAAAAATGTTGTCAAAAATGTTATTGCAACTTTGGAAATAATTCTTTTGAGCTAGGATATAGAGACTAAATTGACTAGACATAAGGCCCTACTATGTTTAATACTGTTGTCTGCCAAAAAAACAATTACTACAAATGGAAATCAAAAACTGAACCAGCAGTAACAGACTTAATGAATGTTGTAAATGAGATAAAAGAAATGGATCTTTAGAAAAGGGAAAAAGCAAATGATATAGAAATACATGGAGTCTTTGTGGACAATATATGCAGAATAATGTTCAGGAGGCTGAGTGAAAGTTCAGGGAAGGCAGGGCATATAATATTACACTGGATAATAAATTTTAAGAACTAAACCATGTATGTATAATGCATGAAACATATAATTTTTGTAATGGTTGTTTTCTCTTTTATAAATGTGTGTGTACCCATGTCACTATGCAATATGTGAAGTTAATAAAATTGTTAAAAAAATTATTCTGAGGAACCACCACAAGCTATTACAAGCCACGATGGTCATAAATGACACCTGTCATCCTTAACATGTAGCATCTAGAATACTGTACAGTGACTATCACACTATATGGATGTGGCATCTGTGTGTAAGGAGACATTGCCATGGTGTTTTATGGACAGAAGCCATATTGCCATGACAGTGAGCCATATCAAATCAAGCCAGAATCATCCCTCTTCTAAGATCCTTATCAGCCTCCTACACACTTATTTATGCATTTATTTATTTTATTTACTATTTGGTAACCAGATAAGTGAACTGGTCCAAAGATCCTTTTCTGCCAATACCCAGGCACAAAGGCAAAGAATACAGAGTTAATAACACACGGACATTCAGAGTTGAGCATAGACAGTACAAATACACAATTGATGAACAGGTCTAGGTATGCATACAGAGCTTAATGCAAGTACAGAGAGTTACAATGCAGTGACTGTAGAACATTCTTATTACAGGGTTATTCAATACAGCATATAACAGTGTATTCAACACAGTGAATTCACAATGGGGTGCCCTGGTGGCTGTGTGGCACATAGACTTCAAATCCATCTCATACGATGACCCTAATATAGGTGATGTTCATATAGTGGTAAATAATGTACAGGGTCTTCTCCATCTGTGCACTGTGAATGCATCCCTCAGTGACACTGAAAGCGTGGCTCCTGTACCACCCTTGGCTCATCTGTCTCCTGTTCTATGTGTGACTATTAATGTGTTCTGTGCTGTACTACTACTTGTGTAGGTGATGAAGGTGTTTAAAGTCGCATAATGCCTCATGGCTGTTGCTAAAATAGACAATATCTGATGAATGGTGCACCCACTGCATAAAGTGGTCAGCATACTGTGTTTTTGTATCATGGCAATACTATGCATGCGTTATGCACATATGGCTACTTATGTGCACTTTGTTTTGCCAGATGTTGCTGTTGATTTACTAAGTGTACCAGATCTCTCTTAAGGTTCACATCATTAGCACTGTCTTCCTCCCACTGGTGCTCGACTGTCAGTACCTGGGATTATTCTGGGAGATATCCAGCCCCCTACTCCTTTTGAGATTTTCACCCTATCCGGTTGTTATTAGGTTGCACAGTGCTGCAGACACTGATTATCTTAGTTGGTTTCCTGTGTATGCACTAGAGGACACACCAGATACATCCATGTACCAAAAGTGGAATTTAATTAGGTCAGACGCATGCTCTGTGGCAGTTAATGTTTGACTGCGCAACTCACTGAATATCTTCTTTACAGTAGTTTGGGGGTTGTAGACAGGTGTGATAAACCATGGCTTTATTGGATACCTTGAATCACTTACAGAAAATAAATTACCTGGTTAGAAACTTTCGAAACTTGCATTTCTATGATCTTTTATTCCTCTAATTCCTTACTAGATGGCTGTGAGGGATGTGCTGTATGCAAATATCTGCAGACTACACATCCCCATCTGTCTGGATCATGCACCACTAACAGAGTGTCAACTGCAGATGTTATTGATTAAGCCATTTGCTCTGCAAACCTCCTGGCAGTTCAGCAAGGGCCATCTTATTATGTTTATATATGCAAAGATGTCATTGTCTGCAGGGACTTCTCACATTATGTGAGAACAATAAGTGGCACCAAGAACTTGGGGACTCTAAAGCACTGAAGAATGCCATACAAGTTTTCCAGATAATTGTATTTATTTATATTTGTTTACTGGAATAGTTCACTGGTTAATATTGACCACTTTCAGGCTCAGCCTGGGTGAAATGCAAAACATTTTACCAACAAAAAATACAGAAATGTAAGCAATAACAATAGTTCAGGTTAAATACATAGAAAGATTTATATACACATTCAAATGAACAATCACAGTGCAATGTACAATCAAGCAAAGTGTAAAGTACAATATATATATATATTAGTTTCTAAAGTGGGTCAATCTTCACTGAATCTTGACAGGAGAAGAGACTTAGAAAGGAGACAGGTGAGATGGATGATATGACCTGTGTTGAAGCTGGAGCATTTGGCTTGGATGAAGAATGAAGAAGTGTTTTTTTGAGATGGGTATGCATGAAATTCATCATGTTCTTCCAAAACTCCATATACTTTTATACCTAACTGTGTCTGGTGATTATCAATTGCTCTGGTGTGTGTGAAGTGATGGTCTGGTACTTGTCACTGTGGCTGAGTCCTTAGGCAGCTAGAATGTCCCAGAGGCGGTTATGACCCAAGACAGGCATACTGTAGTTTCAAGGCAGATAATGTTACCACACAATCTATGTGGTGTCACATATGGAGTGCATATTTGGAATATGACTGGCACCAGCTGTCTGTCCATGTGGTGATAGTCTGTCAGATCCTGACTGCAAAGCTGGAAATGGAGGAGAGATGTATAATACCAGAGATGTTTATTTAAGTCTGCTTCACAAAGAATCTTAATCATTTTCTGAGACCTGCATCAGAGAGGGCTTCTTTATTTGAAAGTTCATACTGTACCATGAGGCTGTGCAGCCTCGGAGTAAGCTACATTACATAAGGGGATGTTGGGAATGGAGTGCTGAAAATGGAAAGGGGTGTGGGGGCTTTCCCTCACAGCTCATATGACTTTAGTTCTTGCACTTTTTATATGGTTATTTTGCAGAAACAGCATGTTGCTTAAGCATATTTCAATTTTGCTGAAATATGTTGCTTGTGTGTCTCGTTTTAATACATTCTGCACGTCACATTTTTTCAACTAAAAATAAATGACAAGTTTACTACTTGTAACATTCCTAAAGGATTAAAGTCCACCTCTTACAGTACTTGCAGACATTATAAGGTATTTGTCAGCAAATATTTACTAGAAACACGTGTAAGCATGTCAAATCATCATCATATGTTTATCATCTGAGTGACACAATACTTTGGAGTTTTGCAAAATACACAGTGTGCTTAGATTATGCTTAATACCAGTCCCCGTTTTTCTGGCAGTTTGTTAATGAAATGTGAGTGCTGGGTTTGACAGCAATGCTTTTTAATTAGATAATATCCTCAATAAATAGCAGTAGACCATAGGTCTTAACATATTGAGTGTTCACTATATAAAAGATATAAGGGAGGAGTTAATAACCTTTTAAGAAAAAGTTTATAAGAGATGAAATTTAAAGGGGGACTTTTGTTTGAGGAATGGGAAAGACCAGAGTTGGGGGAGGAAGGTATGGAAAGCATGTCCAGAGTGGTTAGTTCAGGAGAGACTTGAGGTAGCAGTTATGTGTGTAAGATGAGAGAACTTATGGTACGTTTGCTTAACAGACTAGCAGAAGAGGGGGTAGCCTAAAGTCTGTGCAGCAGGAAGAGATGGTAGTGTTGTATAAAGGAAAGGGGGGGAACCTGACAAACTACAGCTCAATTTCATTATGTAATAGAAATGACAGGATATATGCAACTAGATCAGTTGCTCTTTTACTAAAGGTGATCAGGGATTCTGAGGTGGATTCTGTGAGCGATAGATTATCCATAGATCATTGGAATTTGTTACTGAATTGTGTGAATTAGTGCAAGAGAAGGGGGTAATGAGGGGAACAGATGTAGAGCTTGTGAATCAATCGAAGTCTCTTAATTCCGTAAACTGGAAATGTATTTTAACTGTAGAGCAAATCCTGGGGATTGGACAAACTCTGCAAAATATCAGTTTTATGTAGGGAGCAAACTGTTCAAATTAGGGTAAATAGGAGAGGTTAGGATAAGGTGAATTTAGGAAGAGGCACATGAAAGGATGCCCTTTATTTCCAGGCATCTCTATTCAAGTTATGCATATATTCATCCAGCAGATAAGTAAGCTGAAAGACAGCAGAGGAGTTAAAGGGGAAAAGACTAGTATAAATCAGTTTGTGGATAATTGTACATTACTGGAAGATATAGAAGAAATTTTACCTCAAATGTTAAAGCATTTTGGGGAGTTTAGTACAAAATCAGGTTTGGAGTGCCATCCCAATAAATCCTTAGTTATAGGGCAGGGAAGGAATGTAACTCTGAAGTACCTCACCCCTTTCCTTGACTATAGCAAACTTCAAATCCAGTAGATTTGCTATGGTCCAAGAAGGGGGAGATGTACTTGGGAGTTAAAGTTCAAAGCTCAATTAACCGGAGCTGCTCTGAGTTTGGCATCCTTTGCCAGAGTTCCAGAAGCTAAGAACAAAAATTTAAGCTTATTTTGAGTTTGATCTTTAGTTTTTCATCTGTATGTTACTGTTTTACTGCATTAATCTGTGCCTTTTTGGCTGTTTTGTACTGTTTGCCTGCTAATTACCTGCACTTGTTTTGCACTGAAATATTACTTATATTAGCATAGACTAGATCCAGACTTGTTGAATCTAGCCTGTTTTTCATACAACTGAACACAGATCCAGGCATCTTGCATTAAGAAGAGCTCCCCTGTACCCTTGTGGCAGGAGAGTGTGGATATAGCCTAGCCTGAGCTGGGGATTGATGGAGGAAGGATCATTGTATGATTTCCTATTGGCAGACTAGTTTAAAACTGTATAATTTTGCCTATTTATAAGCCTTGTGTTTGCGCATAACGGGGGTTAGTGGTGCCTTGTACAGACACAAATACCTATAAACACTTTTTTCCCTAGACTCCAGTCAGTGAAGCCCACCCAGGCTTTTCTGCTGCTCTTCTGGCAACTCAGCTGCATACTTCTGTACTGCAGGCAACTCAGCTGAGCAATGTTGCCCCACTTTTCATCTCTGATCTTCTGTAGAGTTATGTTCCTTTCCTAATCCCAGAGCAATAACAGATCTAATTTGCCATCTCACAAACTAATACTTAGGATATACTTGCTATTAAGGACAGTCAGTTTCCCAACATTTCTCCAGCCATCCTGATTGACATGGACATCTTGAGGCAATGTAGCAATTGCCTCATGTATACTGACAACCACCTGCTCCTAAAACAAACAAATACAATATATAAAAGATGTAACTATACCATGAAACTTGAATCAGTCCTCTCACATAACAATAAACAAGACATCAAACACATTGCCAGCACATACACCTCTCCTCTTACACAAGATAAAATCAAGAGTGATAAACCCACATACACAGAGGTACTCACCAAGAGCCTACCAAAAGATCAGAGACCTCCCAAGTGCACACAACCCACACATAGAGTCTATATTAGAACACCGAAGTTTCAAAACTTTGAATGTTCTAATATCAAACCCTATTCAACGAAAGTTGAAAACATCGAACATACAGAACAGCAAAGTTTTTCCTAGGGAAAAAAATCTGTTGTTCCAAAATACATACACACAACACAAGCACACCAAACAAATAGCAATCCACACATACACCTAAAATTTTACACCTAACCCTACACTAAACTATACATACACCACTAACTATCCACTTACCTTAACCCAAACCCTAACCCTAAGGTCCGTCACTATCGCATGCTCATCTCACCCGTGCCCTAACCCTAACTCACCTACCCCGCCCTAACCCTCACATCCACACAATGGCACACTTACCTGACCCACGCCCTAACTCTAACTCACCTAACCCGCCTTAACCCTCATGTCCACACAATCGCACACATACCTTACCCGCGCCTTAACCCTAACTCACCTAAATTGCCCTCACCCTCACGTCCAACAATCGCACACATACCTATCCCACACCCTAACCCTAACTAACCTAACCCGCACTCAGTCGCACACTTACCTGAACCCAACCTGTAACTTTCCACCACAGCGCTGAAAATACCGAAGCAACAGAAACGGACAACCAAATTCTTTCCCTAGGAAAAAAATTGGTTTTCTGTAGCTTCGATATTTTCAGCATTCACTGAATATGGGTCGATATTAGAACATTCGAAGTTTTCAAACTTCGATGTTTTAATATAGACCCCACACATACTGGTACACAAACAAAATCCATAGTTACAAATACAAAAAACACATATTGCTGTCTCAGTAATTAAGCCTCTAAGGTAAAACACCTCAAAACCAAATGTCATAGTCACAGGCGATTCAATAGTGAGACACACAGATGTCCCCCTTACCAGGCTGGACAAGGAGAAGCTCATGGTCAGCTGCCTGTTAGATGTCAGGATTCATCAAGTCACGCAGCAATAATTACCATTATGACTCTCTCATAGTACATGCTGGAGCAAATGACTTGAGACATACCTCTCTGGACTATATGAAGAGAGAGACATAACAGAACTCTCAGAGTGTGTGTTCCAGCCTGGTATGTCCCTAGCTCTAAACAGCATTCTATCTTCACTAAGGATGATGCCACAGTACAAAGAAAAAATTACTGATTTTAACAATTGGCTTAGCTTCTGTTGTCACTCCAAGGGGATCCAGTGTCTATCAGCCTGGGAAGACTTGGTCAACAGTCCACGATGCTTTGCCAGAGATGGCCTTCACCTGTCTACTGAACGCTTTCGGATATTGGCATAGATGCTTGCCTCCCTTATCATGCCTTTTGTAGGCTATGTCAAAACAACAACATTTCCAACATAAAAAAATGCACTGCAGACAAACTCATGGTGATACTGCTTAATGCTAGGAGCATAAACAGTAAGCTGCGCTCCCTGGAAGCACTCCTCACCTTGGAAGATGCTGATGTTTGTGCAGTCACTGAGACTTTGTTCAAGGCCACAGGCAGCACCCCAGCTGTACAAGGCTATAAAGCCTTTCACTCATTCAGACCCCAAAACAAGTGTGAAAGAACCAAAGGTGGAGTTGTCTCCATTTTCATTAAATCCAAATACACCTCAAGACTGGAGAAACAGTACAATTTTCTTGGCCTACTCCAGGTCCAAATAACTATAGGTAAAGCACCCTACCACATCATAGCTAGCTACAGGTCCCCCACCATGGAGCAGGAGAAACACACCGCCTACCTGGACTTGCTAGAGTTGCACAATATGCAGCTAAAGATCTTGGTCATGGGAGAGTTCAACTACCTGTCCATCGATTGGATGACTTATATGAGCACAAACACGATTATTCTGAGGTTCCTGGACTTTGTTAATTCAAATGCTCTGGAACAGTTAGTCTGCACTGCCACAAGGGGCTGAAATATCCTAGACTTAGTACTCAACAACATGGCAGGTCACTGCACTACCCCCATTGTGTTGCCCTCCCTGGTTAATTCAGACCATACATCTGTCTCATTTGAAGTAAAGATCACATCTTGACACCTCCACAGGAGCAAAAAAAAAACTGAAAATTTTCTCCAAAGCAAGCTATAGCCTTAAACCACAAAAATATGGAATAAAGTGGTCTAACCACAAATTTCTCGAAAAGATAAAAATGAGCACTTGGAATAAGCCCACGCTGTAGAGAATGGTCCTTTATTAATCCACAGTTTTCACAAAACTCATGTTGATACAAAATACAGAACATGAACGCTCATAACATACAAAAGAGTTTTCGGCACAAAGAGACTTTATCAGATGAATGCATACCTTTGCACTCTATTTATACCCCCCTTAATTAAATTCAGTTAAACAATTAAATTCAATTAAACAGCCATCATTATAGTAAAGCAAGTATTAGGAAATAAATTCTTTACTACACAAATATTAAAAATATATATTGGAAATGCTTTCCTAAAATAGTAATAACAATAAATATAATAATAAATATACATATACTACATATGTCTAAAATAACATCAGTATCTAAAAACTAGTATTCACAATAAAATTCACACCAGTTATTCATAAAAATAATCACGAAAAATTATCCTATTCCACCATCTAGTAGCCAAAGTAAAAATAGTAGTCATATTATAACTGCTGTTCTTAGCTTTAAAACTGGGGCTAGGGAGACTGATTCATTAAGACCTATATAAATTGATTTGCATTTATTGCACATAACTAAATATACTAATCCACTTGTATCGCAATTCGCAAAACTTTTACTACTAATCAGCTTGTCTCTACTAGCTAAAAATACAGTCTCTCCTTTATATACTAATGAGCACTGGGGGCAACAATCACATTTATAAGTGCCTACCTTACCTTCCTTATATACTATTTTACTCCCATTATTATTCTCTATAATATTTTTAATATTTTGTCCTTTACGATAAATACATTTAAATGTCTTTTTTTTTTAATTACATCTAAATCTGAAGTACAATTAAATCTATCACATTCTTTTCCCAAAATTCCCCTTATCACAGCTGAGTCACCATTATAATCAGTTACAAAATCACAATTCAAATTATGATTTGCTCTAACCAGCCCTTCTTCTACATTATTACTGGGTAGAATATCTCTCCCTAAAACCGGTTTAAATTTCTCCATTCTACCTTCCAAGACTTCCTTTTCAATAGCTTTAATAATTCCTTCTGGGTACCCCCTCTCTTTAAAAGCACCACTCCACGAACCAACTCACCAAAGAAAGAAAAAAACACACTGAACAAATGGAGAAACAGTCACTATCCACTTTTACTGTGTTCCTAGTACTTCGGCATCAAGCCTTCCAGGGAATAATCATGCACAACAATGGTGTAGAAAAAAATATATATATAAGCAACAGAACGTTCCTAGTGCTCAGTAAGCACTTTCACATTACAATAGAATGCTTCATCAGATTGTTAATGCACCAACTGATTTTTTTTTACATTTAAATAGCACATTCAATCAACTATGCACCAATCACATATGGGATCATTCATTTAAAAGCAGATAAAATCACTATCTTAAAGTTTTTTTGTTTTTTTTTACACAGTTAAACAGAGTCATCAATAATGTACATGATGAGCTGTATGATATGTTCCTATGTAATGTAATTGATTTTGATTTATACAAATATTTTCTGATTGAGAAACCAACAATACCAACTTTTAGAGGACTTCCCAAGGTTCATAAAGATGTTAAAGATCCCACCTATGAGACCTATAGTGTCCAGTAAGGGATGGCTAACTGAGACCATTTCAGTATAGTTAGACAAACAATTAAGGAAAATTGTTGAACAAAGATCAACAATAGTAAGAGACACACAATGTTTTCTAGAAAGCCTTACTGAGTACACAATATTTCCTAAAAATGATGAGATTAAATGGATGGTAACGTTGGATGTCAATTCATTATTTACCTCCATCCCTAATGATATAGGTGTAGAATACATGCGACTACAATTGATAGAAAAGGGTATGCCTAGAGAAACAATAATAAGATGTGCCATGCTAATGGATATTGTGTTGAAGAGTAATGTATTCGTGTATGACAACTTATACTTCTTACAACAGAAAGGAGTTGCGATGGGCACACCCTGTGCAAACTCCTATGCCAATCTGGTGATGGCATATTCGGAGTCTACATATATTATACATAGCATCTATCATGACAATATTTTTCTGTATAAATGTTTTGTTGATGATATTTTTTTTGTTATGGAATGGTGAAGAATCCACACTCAAAGAGTTCATTGAATACATTAATACCACAACTAGTTTCCTAACTTTTGTAGGTAAATGGTCAAGCAATAAGACAGAGTTTCTAGATGTTCTGGTAATAACAGAAGAGAATAGCCTACACACACTTAGCCTACACTTTTTAGAAAAGAATGTAGGAGGAATTCCATATTGCACCAAACGAGTATGCACTCTACACACGTGTACAAAAACATAGTGAAAGGCTAGGTGCTAAGGGCTTCTAGACTTACCAGTCAAGATGCCAAGTTTTTAGAAACAGCTGAGACTCTATATAATGAGTTTCAAGATAGAGGCTACAAATCTAATGAGATGACACGTACCTTTCAAGAAAGTGTAGGAGAGAGGAATTCAAAAGGGAAACACAACCTATATAGGAATAGCCATCCTGATAATGCAAGAATGGAGAATACAACAGTGTTAAATAGGCCAGTAATGTCCTTTACCAACAACAACAGGAAAATCAGAGAGATTTTCACAAAAAATTGAATATTTTGACTGTATATGATAAAGTACATCAATTAGTAGGAGATACCCCAAGATTCATTTACAAGAATACAAAGTCTTTGAAATGCCTGTTATGCTATGAGAGGAAAGAGGAACAACATGTAGTATCAGATAGGAAAGGGACTTATGCATGTAGGAACTGCAATCAATGCAATTATATGTTGAATGGTAATGTTTTTACACACCCAGATACAGGACGACACTATGAGTTTGGGATATATGCTGACTGCAAAACACACAATTTGGTTTATTTGGCAATATGCATGACATGCACATCCTTCTATGTTGACATGACTAATAGGACCCTTAGGGAACATGTAAGAGACCACGTATATGCCATCAATAGGGAAGATGATAATGCTTTGGCCAAACATGTGATGATTAAAGGCGCGACACATAATTTCAAGTTTATAGTCATAGAACTGATATACAGAGATGTCAGGTTAGGTAACTATAAAAATTACACTGAACAAAGAGAAACAAGGTGGATTATGAGGCTACACGCAGATAGAGCCTCTGGTTTAAATGAAAGAGTATCTTTGAAACCCTTCCTTAGTGCAAGGGATTATAAACACTAATTTCCATACATTTCAAGTTGTACCTGACACTTTATTGTTACACTTTTCCTGTATGAGATATGACCTCCTGGTATTGCTTTATTTTATCAAACAGTAGTTTACTCACTGTGAGAAGCATTTATAGGATCTTTATAGATGTTTTTTAGTATTTTATATCTGCATTCACTATATATATATATATATATATATATATATATATTCACTATATGATGCAAAAAATTTTAGATTGTTGTTTTTTATTGTATTTATAAGTCTTTTACTATGGTTCTTGTCTATAATGCTATTTATATGCATGTTTGTATTGTCTTATATGCATAAGGGTGTTTGGAGTGCTTTTTCAGATATTTATACTAAAGATTGGGTTTTATGGGTTTCTATGAGAATATATATATATATATATATATATATATATATATATATATATATATATATATGGTTTGCTATCATTATGTCGACGTGCATTTGCACGGCTATGACGTATTCGAACATCAGACGTTCGAATACTTCATATCTGACAGGTGACATGAGCGAAGGTTTGCATTGCGAATGAACTGTGCATTCGCAATTCTAACTTTCGCTCATGGGAGGGGATCGCGGTACAGTGCAGTTAGGGAAATGCATCCCTTTCCTCACTGCAGTGCGATCTCGGAGTTGGAATATTAAGTTAGGGGGGGTGTGGGGGGCACAGCCCCATAGGTGCAGGGGGCAGCCCCCCTGCATAACTGTGTGTTTCGGTTAGGTAGGTAGGTGATTATGGGAAGGGTGGGCATGCTGTGTATCACCGTAAATGTCGCAAGCGACATTTTCGACAATACACCCTTGTTTTTGAGTTTACTATTATTTGAAAATGTTCATTTTCGATGCATAAATTCGAAAATAAAGACATTATTTATTTTTACTTTTGAATTTATGATAGTAAACCTATATATATATATATATATATATATATATATATATATATACATTTTTGATTTATTGCTTCACTAGTTGACAAAGTTTTTAACACAGTATTAATTTCATTATAGTATGTAAATCACATATATATGAAATAGTCTGTTTCAACTGTTGATTTCATTTAGAAATTAATGTCAAAAAAAAAAAAAATTTTAAGTTAGTGATTTTATCTACTTTTAAATGAATGAGCCCATAGGTGATTGGTGCATAGTTGATTGAATGTGCTATTTAAATGTAAAAAATCAGTTGGTGCATTAACAGTCTGATGAAGCATTCTGTTGTAATGTGAAAGTGCTTACTGAGCACTAGGAACGTTCTGTTGCTTATATATATTTTTTTCTACAATAAACAGTCAACGAACAACGATCAGTTTCTTATTGTCATGGTGTACCTCAGAGAGTTTTTCTGTAGACAACAATGGTGTACTTTATATACATTTCACTACATTCATTACTCAGTCCAATTATAGAATAATTGATCAATAATCAGAGTCAAGAAAATTAAAAATAAAGTGCATCCTGAGCAGTAAAGTGCTTCAGAAACATTCAAAGTGCATCAAAACATATAAAGTGCAACCCCCTTACATTCCTACAGCATTTAACATTATAATTTAAGAAGTTAATACAAAAGCACTTGTACATCTCTAGATTAACAGATACTAAAACATTTTGCCCTACAATAGTAGATCAATTAGTCGTAAGAAAATTTAAATCTAAAGTGCATCCTGAGCAATTAAAGTGCTTCAGAAACATTTAAAGTGCATCAAAAAACTTTTAAAATGCAACCCCTTACATTCCTATTGCATTTAACTTAATAGTTTAAGAATGCCAATGCACCTATACATCTTTAGATTAACAAATGCTTAAATATTTTACCCTATACATATAAATCATTCATCCTATAGATCTATGCATTTATAAAATAATGCATATTAAAACATTTCATCCTATACATGTAAATCTAACTCCATATTAAGCCAATGGGGCCACAAAGTTCCAAAATTAATAATATATCTACTTTCCATCCTTAACAAAATGCACCCATATTCCATGCCTTGTACTGCATAGGGTTTGTTTAAAACAGAAAAAAATAAACTGCTAGTGTTACCATTGTGAACAGTGTGGAAATGCTGGGCCGCAGGATTATTAAGCCTAACATCTACTTCTCTGAAGTACAGGCCCACACTAAGGGACTCTGGCTAGCAAAGTCTGCAGATGACTGCAAACTGGGAGCCATTATTGAATCCCCAAACAATGTGGATATTCTACAAAAGGGCCTTACAGAAACAGATGCCTGGTGCCAGAGCCATGGGCTCAAGCTTAATGCCAATAAATGTATAGTTATCCCCTTTGGAAAACAACATGTACCCATGAATTACCACATAGGTGGCAGGACACTAAACATCGAAAGTGTGATGAGAGACTTAGGGACACAGGTGGACAGTGGTCTCACTTTCGATAACCACATTGCCACAACAGTCAGGAAATCCTTCTATGTGGCACACTTCATCACTAAGGGCTTTTCATCCAGAAAAAAGGAGGTCATTGTCCCACTGTACTCTTCCCTCATTAGACCCATTATAGAGTATAATGCCCCATTTGGTATGTACCTCACAAGACATCTGCAACAGCTGGAAAGGCCACAGAAATACCTCACTAAAAGAATCATAGGCCTAAAGCAGATGCCATATACTGACCATCTAAAAAAACTCCAGCTATACTCTGTGGCATATCGTCTACTCAAAGGCGATCTCTGCTTAACATACAAGGCCATGTCAAACCATGAGGTGTTGGACATGCTTCACTTAAAGAATTCCCAATCCCTCAGAGCCACATGCTCCAGGGATCTAAACCTTGTCATCACAATGAACAAAACATGCTGGAGGGATAGGTTCCTGACACAGAGACTCCCCATACTCTGGAATAGACTGCCCATACATATCAAGGAGAGTGCCTCATTGGCCCTCTTCAAAAGGAACCTTGATGATTGGATGGGAGATAGGAAATTCACCCCGGGGATCATGTCAGTCGCCCTGCTAGACAGGGGCCCGGAAAAGTAAATATTGTGGTAAGAAATATCCAGGGAATTGTTATGGCTAGGCTTGCATAGGCCCTAGGGCCGATAGCCTAGTACCAACCTATGAACCTATGAACCTATGAACATGCCTCACATCCCCCAAATGCCCCATAATTCTTCTTTTCACCATTCTTCTGGTTTGGACTAGATACCACTTTACAGGTAGACAGTCACATCCAATGCCATAAACAACCCCACTGGTACTGCAATTGTAAGATCTCAGGGCAGTGAACTTCTTTCCGTTAATCAAAGTACCTGAAACGTTCTTGACTTTGTCACACACCTTGCACCCTCCACATCTAAAGGTGCCTACTGTGTTGGAACCAGTTTCCATCCTACTTACCCTACTGTTCAATAATTCCTTCAGGTTGTCAAATCTACTATGAGAAAAAACAACCCTGCCCTTGAAAATGTTCCCCACTTCCTCATCCTGCTGTATAATAAGCCAAAATCTGTGCACTAACGCCTTCAATGTAGCTGAAAAAGAGGAACATTGTTAACAAAAAATATATCACCCTTGCCCACTTTATCATAATCTCCATGCCCATGATATATTGCATGACTCCATGCTGGAGAATACCCTTGCTTCGCCAGCTTGCATCTAACAATGTTACATTCCCCATCCAATGTGGTTCTGTTATGAACATTGTCACTAATGCTCTTGAATTCTCCATAAGGGAGAGAATAAAGTAAATGTTCGGGATGCATGCTGTCTGCACTCAAAAGGTTATTAGTGCTGTTTCCTTATAAAATGGTTTAAAAGGCACTAGCTTGTCTTTATCCGCAAAGAACTCCAAATCTAGAAACTGTATCTTATGTCTATGAGTTTGATAGGATACGGTGATGCCATACTGATTCTGATTTAGTTCCAACATGAACTGTTCAAAAAGACTAATCTCCCCTCTACATATAAAAACAAATCATCAATATAGTGTTTGAAAACTATAACCTTTTCAAAAACAAATCTGTATTCTTATAAACACAGCTCTCCTCAAAAGAAAAACATAAAAATGATGGCATAAGATGGGGCAAAAGATGCCCCATAGCAGTTCCTGTTTTCTGTAGAAAAAAATTGTCCTCAAAACTAAATACATTGTGTGTCAGTGCAAACTCCAACAGGTGTAAAATATAACTTGTTCTGGGACCTTCCCCAAATAGCCTGGCTAATGCTTCCAGACCCCACCGATGAGAAATATTGGTATACAAGGACTTAACATCAACAGTTGCCCAGAAAAATCCTCTTGCCACTCAGTACCTCCCAAAATGTCTGTGAGCTCTTTACCATTTCTAATGTGTGAAGGGACTCACTTCAAATGCTCTTTCAACTGTGCATCCAGAAAAATGCCAATATTCTGGAGGTATCCCCCCACCCCTGACACTATGGGTCTCCCAGGGGGATTTGTTAAGTCCTTGTGTACCTTGGGAATGGCATAAAACTTAGCCATTCTAGGATATTTTACATGTAACTTTTTGACATCAGTGGTGGAAAAAAATCCCAGTCTCTCTCCCTTTTCATGTAATTCCAGCAACAAGTCATTATATTCATCCAGAACATTTAATTGCACCTGTTCATAAACACCAACTTCCTGCAACAATTCCTTCAACATTATTACCCAATTACCCCCTTATCTGACTGTGCAAAAACATAATCTTTATTCAAGCTTCTTAACTCCCTTAATGCATTCTGTTCATGCTTTTTCAAGTTATGGGGCTTATAACTGTCATAAAACTTCTTATATTCAACTTGCAACTGTGTGTATAACACCTTCTCTAAATTTATTATGGCTCAGACAGTTCTAGGGGGATAAAAAGTGCTAACATAAGGAACCTTAGGAATACTAAATTTTTCATAGCCAGTGTAAACCATCCCCAGCACTGTCCCTATTACTTTCAAGCTCTTGTTCATAAGCACAAATATCCACTAACTCATTTTCATGCAGTGACAAATCTAGCAGTGGTTCCTCATACTCATCAATGCTGCACATTACATTACCATTTGCATTTTCTGAATTTGTTTTAGAAAAAATGCCTTTAAATGTAGTTTACGACAAAAAGCAAATATTTCTAACATTGTCTGCCAAGCCTGGTAAATATGTTGGCACAAATTTCATTCCTTTCAAAAGTAACCTATACATGTTACCATCTAACTGCAAATCTGATAGATTAATATATTTAACACTTCACTTTGACTCACTGAATGTGAACTATTTACATTATTCAAGAAATACCTGTTATTATGCTCCTCATTACATGTGACAACAACATCATTAGTAATGTTAAGTCCAAAATGTCCAATTCCCTGATTTTCTTCATTTCTTCCTGTTCTGCCACCTCCGGTTGCGCTTGCTTTTCGATTGCTGTGGGCTCACTCTCTGACCACTGCTCTGCTCGCCCTGCTGGACACCTCCTTCACTCAATTCCTCAGACGAAACACTTTTCCTGCTGTTGATGCTGCTGCTTGCTTCTGTGGATGAAAAGGATGACTCTTGTAAACTCCGAGACCTCATAGCTGTATTTTTATAGGTGGAACTGCTCTGCCTAGGTTTTCTCGGCCACTGAAAGATGAGGCTGTTCCTATAATCGTGATAATCTCTGTCTAGTTTACTGCATTTCCTTTCAAGTATTTCAACCTCAGCTTTGCCCACTCTCACATGAATGCCCTTCATTTTATTATTAAATACGGCAGTTGTAGTTTCCCCCTTAAGCTCGTCCTGCAGCTCCAAAATTGAATTTTTTACTTGTTCATGCAGTCCATTGTTACGTTTGACAAGTACTTTGAGCCACCCTAAAGTACACTGTAAAGAGATATTCTTCCACTCCTCAAATAAATCAGCTTCAGAAAATTCACAAGCTGGAAGTTTGTCCACCCTTAAACCCCAAGGGGTTAAATTCAGGCTGATATATTTTTCCAGCAACCGGGTATCATACTATAAAGACACCTCCTTTACAAGCAAACGTTCTAGTCTCTCATACCTGGTTGCCTGCTGGTCTGCCAGTCCATTACAAGACCACATATCAGAAGCAGCCACCTTCTCATCCCTTTCCCTCCACATTTCTGTACAGGAAAAAAAGGTAGTTACTGAACTGGACATGGAATTGGACATGTCTCCACCAACCGAAGCTCCAGTAACCGACATACTGTCAGAAAACTCCAAAAACACCACTCCACGAACCAACTCACTGAAGAAAGAAAAAACACACTGAACAACTGGAGGAACAGTCACCAACAACTTTTACTGTGTTCCTAGTACTTTGGCATCAAGCATTCTAGGGAATAATCATGCACAAGAATGGTGTACTTTATATATATTTCACTACATTCATTATTCAATTCAATTATACAATAATTGATCAATTAATCAGTGAGTCAAGAAAATTAAAATCTAAAGTGCATCCTGAGCTGTAAAGTGCTTCAGAAACATTCAAAGTGCATTAAAACATATAAAGTGCAACCCCTTACATCCCTATAGCATTTAACATTATAATTTAAGAAGTTAATACAAAAGCCCTTACCTAGGACCAATTTAGAGTGTCCAGTGCACCTACTGCATGTCTTTGGAATATGGGAGGAAACTGGAGCACTCAGAGGAAACCCACATGAACACACAGGGAGGACATGCAGACTCCACACAGAAGGCACCCCAGCTGAGAATCGAACTGGAGATCCTTTTGCTGTGAAGTGACAACCCTAACCCTGACATCCATATCTATTATTCTAAGTCATTCCTGCAATGCAGTCATACTGCTGGTTATCTTACAAGGGGGAGGGATTAGAATTGAGAGGTTAGAGTTCAAGTCTCTCCCATTGTAGGAGTGTATGGATTTCCACTGCTATGGAAGCACCTCCTGGTATAGGTTGTGAACAAGTCCAGACTACACTAGACCAGACAAAGGGTCTCATAATGACTGACCCCTCTCTGAGCTGATTCTGCCTCTGTATCTTCTACCTGCTAATAAGCCTCTGCCTCGTACCACTTGATTTCAGTGGTCTTTGGCTAACTTACCTGAAATTATTCAAGTCTACATGGCAGGCATATTCATGCTTATTGATATTTTAAAACGCAGCTTTTTTCTCTTACACTGTACCTCTTCTTCCTTTACCTCAGTGCAACTGTTCTATATCAAACGTTATACCAGCTTTTTATAACAGCTTCTCCTCTGAATAACTACTCTTATGCCATTATGTAACATAGTTTGCTCTTGGTTTTATGTGTAATTGAATTACATAAGTGCTTATTCCCCTTGTAAGTAACAGCCATTCTCAGTTGCATGGAAGACCTATGAAATACAATGATATTGTATAGAGAACAACACTTTTGAAAACCCTCTGAATTGCTGTAATGTATTACCTTTAAAAGGAATGGAACACATTGTATAAGCCCTTTTTGAAGCCTTTGCTCAGTGTGCAAATCTCTGAATCCAGCTCTGATTATATTTTCAACAAATGGGCTCAGAAGATGTCAAAGGATGGATAAAGGGTCCGTCAACTAATTAAGCAATCCTTGTTTTTTTAAAATACATTTATTTTATAATAATTAAGTACTATATTAGGCCACATACAAAGAAAGAAATAAAGAGTGCAGTTAAGCTTATCTGCTTGTGCAACATAAATGAGTGCATAACCTGTGCTAAGAGCTTCATGAATATGCAATTAATTCAACTTTGTAAGATACATGTAGGTTTAATGCATTCTTGAGCAAAGCCATTTGCCGATGCCATATATAAACGAGTACAGTCACATTTGTTTAGTAGCTAATCATAGACTACAAAAGCATTGAGTACACTGAACTTGTCTCCTGATTTAGTGAACCTAAAGCAACAACATGCATTTTGTGTTTGTGTTGTTGTTGTTTGATCCTATTAAGATGCCAGTAGCAATGATGAAAATGAGATGCATTCAATGGGACAAATAGTTCCGCTAAAGTAATTATATTAATACAAGCAAACAGTGTTAGCAAGCTTACAAAACAAACAGAGATGTTAACTGCCGTTGTGTTTTAGAAGGCAAAAACTAAAAAGTTAAGCAAAAAATTAAGCTTTATTGCAGAATCTGGAAGCAAGGTGAAATCAAAACAATTTTATACAGTGACATCTGTTATCCATCAGGATTTATTTAACTTTTCAAATTTTGTTTATATTTGTTACTTTTTCATAGTAATACTGTTTTGTGACAGCACATTTGCTACAAGGCACACTATATGCTCTACTCACTAAAGTAGTATAAAACTGAACTCCCATATCTGGAGGCATAGACCAACACAAATGTTATGACTGTGAAGGGAAATTCTCATAATACCATTCTTTTAAGTTAAAAAGAGATTTGCACATCTAGAAACTATTATCAGAAGGCGCTTCTAAAATATTAATCTTGCAAAATATTAAGCTTGGGGTGATAGGGAATAAAACTGTTCCCAATTCTTGGAGAAGAGGAAAGAAAGTATGTATCGAGATTTAAACATTGCATGCTTGTTTGGCTGTGTAAGGTGTCCTGTTGTGTCTTTTTCTAGGTTACATTTGTCCTGTCATACAATTGGACCATCAGTAAACCCTAGTGCCTCTCCTCATTTGTTGGGTTGACCTACCCCTCCTGGCCTCCACAGGGCTAACTTTGATTATGGTTGGGGCTGATGAGGAGATTGAAGAATCATGCTGCCATGTTATACTGATGCCTTGGGAAGTTTACTACTTATGCCCTGTCTTCCTGTTTCACCATTGCATTCACCTGTAATGACCGAGGGCTGGCTGTGCAATAAGGACATGTTAGCATATCAGACTACCTCCACAGTAGCTCAACCAATGTACTCACACCTTTCCCCTCTTTAGACAATACCTACCTCTGTAGCCCCAGCCTCCACTAGGACTCAAACCTGGGGAGCACCTATGTGACCACCCCTTGAGATGGGCACATATGTCTCTCTTCTGACAGCACTTCAGACAGCCAGGTCACTAATCAAACCCAGGTCATCTGGGCTGTAGTTAGGGCTTTATCCCTCTCTGCCATGGTGTCGATTTAGGTGTCCTGTTCTTAAGTATGTGAACAACCTCCACTTGGATTTACTTTTCAGTGTTTTAATATGTGCATGTTCATTCCAGTATGGTGGAATCACAGTTTACTAGTAACTGTAGCAAAGTCACAAACACAAAATTTCCAATGAATTCTACATGACTTAACTCTAAACTACATGCCTGCACCATTTAATATGTGACTGGATTCATCGCCTTACATATTTTTGATAGAGCATTTAAATATTTAGATCACTGCATATACTATATTTGCCTTTTCAACATCTTTTTATTTTGGCACAATATCTCTTTGGAAAAGGCAGTGAGGGTGATAGGCTAAGATAGGCTGTTTTACAGCACTCAAGTCCCAGGCAATCAAAGACCACTGTTTCAACACCAAGGTCTCAGGTATTCTGTTGCATGCATGGGCTACTGCTAGTACTTAGACTCAGCCCCATGTTCAAGGCAAGCCATGAGGACAGAGTGCTACCTTACCTCACTCAAACATAGTAACCAAGTTCAAGCAAGGTAAGTGCAGCAGCTGTTAGGAGGGAGTGGAAGTGTGGATTAAGGTTAAGATTTCAGGCAGTGATTCAGAAGAGGATTTAGGTTTAGGGAGGGCTGGGTGGTTTTAGGGTTAGGGAGTGGGAAGAGAGTTTATGGTTAGGGAGTGATCAGGAACTTTAGATTTAGGGAGTGATAGGGTAGTTTAGGGTTAGGGAGTGGGAGTGGAATTGTGGGTTTAGGAAGTAATCTGGAAATTTAGATTTAGGGAGTGATCAGTGACATTAAGGTTACAGAATGGGTAGTGGACCTTTAGGTTTAAGGAGTGCTTGGGGACTTTAGGGTTTGGCAATGGGAGGAGGGTGCTAAAGTTAATGTTTGGAATTCGGTAAGAGTTTTAAGGTTAGAGTTAGGGCCCTGATATGGTTATACATATAGTAAGGTAAGGTTAGAGGGTGAGCTGGCCATGTATTTAAGTAGGACTGGGCTAGTCAGAGTTAAGGCATGTACCCTCTACAGCTAGTAAGAGTGAGCAACTAGCATGCAAGAACATAGTAGACCTACTAAAATAAGTCCAATTATTTTGCAGTGCAATAAAAATGACTGATATTTCCTTTTGAGCGATTTTCCTTCTTCATTTAAGTCTTTGAATTCATTTCTTGCCTGGATTCAGACTGATGGCTATTCTTTTGATTCTTGGCTCACCAACAAAGAGCTAAAACAGCATACTGATTGAACTAATGTTGTCTTATATGGAAAAAGCATATAAGATGTCAATATTTAAGGAAACAATATTATTTGTTTGTTTCCGTTACATATATCAACAGCCCCACAAACACCCACACACATACACAGATATCAACCATGGTTTTAGTCATGTATAAAAGTTCACATTGTTTTTATTTAGTCAAGGATCTACTGCTATAAAATACCTGCCAAAATATTACATTTCACAAACTTTAACATCTGATGAAAAAAATGCCAAAGTAAGACAACAAGCAATATACAAACATTTGTGAAATTAATGACTACAAGCTGGGATGAAGAAATTTACCTTGTTGCTATGTCAACTTTGCTTTGACCACAGAGAACTAAAAAGGCAGATGCGCACTGTTTTGTAAAAGCAGAAAAACCTCTGTGTTGGTCAGGCTGAAAGTATTACAATCAGCCTCATCCTGCCTTTCTGAATCAGTTGGATTAGACTAAAGAATGTATCAGTGCTTGACTCCAGAGAAAAGAAGGTGCAGTGTCTGGGTGATAATGTAAGGAGCAAAGCATTGAATGTTCTGCATTCAAATGAGATTTAAATAAATATATATTTTTGGGGGGAATATCACAACATTTTACAATTTTATAACAACACTGAAATACTCTGCTGCCATTTTGAGCTAGAGGCAACTGTTTACTTAGTGAGTCTATCTTTATATTTTGCTATCCTAGAAGACAGACCACCATTAGAGACAAGTCATATTGTTTGGTTATGTCAACAAAGAAAATCTTTTCGTGCTGAATTGACTATTGGAACTGTGAGTCACAGAGAACCTATAGTCTGATTTCTGACATTTCTCAAGATCTACAGGTAAACGAAAAAAACAAAACTTCATAGAACACCAAAAATCGGGAGAAGGCAGGCAGCCAGTAACGTAACAAAAATGCACTGAAAGCTGAACAGAGAGTACTCGTTTAATGTTTAACAAGTTTATTAAGACAAGACACGTTTTTGTCTCTCTTAAATGAGAAACTTCTTCAGAAATACATAAAAATATGACACTCTGACTATTTTAAAAGTTCCACCCAAAGGCCAAACCAGTGTCATCACCCAATAAGCAAAACTCTAAAATTTTTTAAAGGTTTTTAAAGGTACAGCGTGGAAAAAAAATTGCTGTACGATACAATCTAATCTATTAAAGTAAAACAATATTACTTGCAAGTGTTACAATGTTTAAAATCAAAATCCATGTAAATTTAACAGGATTAAGACTGATTTTTAAAATGGTATTTTATATTTTAAAAATCAGCATAATTTATTTCCACATACAGAGATCTACACATTAGTTGAACTCATGGAGATACTGCTGGAAAATAATTTTCTCTACTTTGAGGGACAGTACTATTGACAAAGAACAGACACAGCGATGGGTGCTGCATGTGCCCCTTTATATTCCAATATAGTATTGTGGCATTGAGAACAACAGTATATTCTTGCATACCAATTTATGAGTGACGTTGCTACTTATGTACGCTTCCTTAATGACATGTTTTTCACATGGAAGGGTGATGAAACTACACTTTGTGACTTTGTGTCTTTTTTTTAAATTCTACTAAGGACCTTCTTAAGTTTACTTACACCTATTCATTGAGATATATTAATTATTTAGATGTGACCTTACATAAGTCTTTTGAAACTTGTCAGTTCAAATCCCAGCTTTACAGGAAACCAACTTACTCCAATAACTTATTTCACTATTCTAGTAACCATTCACCTTTTCAAAAAATAAGGCTAGTAAAAGGTCAGATGGTGAGAATTTCTATAATAGTATCATATGATATACTTTTTTTGGAAGAAATCAATAAGTTGGTTGAAATGTTTGTCAGAAGAGGTTACCCCTTGGGATTATGGGAAGAAATCAAAACCGAGGTGGTATCAAAAAGACAAAATAGTTTCACTCTAATTCTTGGCAGAGGTGTTAACAAGGAAGTGACAGGTGACAGTAATGAAAGCAGCATGAAGAACTATTATAATTCTACACTAATTAAATTCAGCAATACTTCTAATGCCATTAGAAATATTGTCACAAGTAATTGGAAGCTTTTAACTAGTGACCCCCATGTCACAGCTAGAGTAGGCACAGCCCCCCATTTTACATTTAAGAGACATATGAATTTAAAAGAAAAACTATAAGACGGGTGGTAAACAGTGAAATAATTAATGGTGCCAAGAAAAATAAGGGTATGTTAAAGTGCCGATCTTGCCACCAGTGCAAATATATTTTTGTGGGCGAAATATAAAATTAACAAATATTCCGCAAGAATTTAGGCTGAATAACAATTGTGATTGCAAAGCAATGGGGGTGATCTTTTTAGCTTTTTGTGACTACTACCACTCATTTTATAGTGGTAAAAATGAAAAGGCTATTAAAAATGAATTTATACGTAATTCAAACTCAACAAGAGAGCAATGCATTGTACAAACATAAACGTGCATGTACAAATAATAAAAAGTTTCTGTTTTTTTAGAACAAGTTTTACGAACCAAACAAGGGGTGCAGGAAAACACTTTAGAGGATCGGGAGCTCCAGTGGCAGTTAAGATTAAATGCTAGTATGCTGCCTGAATTAAATGACATGGTGTCCATCAATAGTGTATTAAAATTAAGAGCAGCAAAGTTATAAATTTGTTACTGCCTAGTGTTTCACCATTTGGCTAGTGTAAAAGGTATATTTTGTAATACATATGTTTTTACACAATGTTTTTATACACTTCAATTCATCTTTCACTTTAATATTTGTCAAGCATTGTGATTGGTTAGCTTGTTCATTTGTAGCACCTTTTCAACACTATCTAAATGTACGTTGGGAAATGTTTTTTGCTCTGATGTTGTCCTGTTCGTTACTAGGGACAAAAGCGGTCAGAGTTGTGTATATTAGACTTTTAATCCACATTGAGTTTGTGGTTTGATTTCACCTTACTTGGTTGTTCCATTTGCTGTAGGGTTGCCACCTTTTCAAATTGCCAAAGTGGAACATTTTCTGGACACACATCAGATTTTACAGGCCGACACATACCCACGGTCAGTACAAAGGATAGAACTTTACTTTTTTGCCTAAATAAAAGCTTTTTCTTGTAGCAGTTTAGTTGCTTATTCTGTTTTTTGTAACATTTAGGTATTTTAGATACAGAAATAACTATTTTATGCAACTATTACATAAAATATGGGACATAATTATGTCCTACAATCTCAGGACATTTGCCATTTTTAATGTTTTTTGTCAGGACACAACTGCCCAAAGAGGGACTGTCCCTCGCAAAGTGGGACAGGTGGTAACCCTAATTTGCTGTGGATGTGTTTTTGGGCACTTAGGGCTTGGACCTCAGTACCTTCTATTTTTTTCTTTATTTTGTTTGTACTTATTGAAGGGGGCGTTGTGCACAGTGATTGGTGTGATGACGGCCAAGTACAGAACAACAGTGATATCCTTGGAACTATGTGCCATACCATTGTTTATAAGTTGTGCAACATACAATGATTTCCTTAACATCACAGACACATGAAAGCCAAAGGTCATGTATTGTCTACATGTATTCCAAATCCATGATCACTGGGTACACTCTTAGGGTTTGGTATATTATCAATGTTGTAATTCCCAGGGGTAGCCATCTTCCCATGGGATACTATTATGCATTTTTGGCATTGAGTTTTAGACTGTGGCACTACAGGAAGCTGCTTTTCTGAGCTGTAAAGGAGTTTAACTCATCCATCCTTCAGGTGGTCAGTTTCAAAATAATTACTTCTACTATGGAATAAGTAGATATATGCATGTAGGCATTATGAATTATAATAATAAGCAGCCAAATATGAACAAATAACTTGAAAAAAACAGCTGGATTAGATATAAAAACAGCACCTTTTATCACAAGTTTAATTTCTTTTTTATTATTTTTACGAGTAAAACAGTAACTAAAAAGAAAGAATGTCTTTTATTATTTTCATTAATGGTAAAAATAGTAAAACAATGATTATGTAATTTATATAAAACAGTACTTTGAAGTAAATATTTTATATAGCGTGATGTGTTTCTCAAATTACTTTCAGCCAGTGGGAATTCTGAGCATGCCTGCTCCTAAACAAAATATAATGGATGTAGCTATAGTTAACTATTTATAAAACATGAAAGAGTGTACTGTACTGGTAATTATGTAACTGGTGTAATTAATTAGTCTACTGTGTGAGTGAAATGAATGCATTCTTGACAATGTCACTTGTTCAGGACACCTGTTACAATATATAAACTAATAAAATAATATTTGTTTTGGAAACCAGTAAAAACTGCAAAAACTTTGAATGTGAAACACTAGTCGTCTTTTGTGATTTACTGAGTATTGTGGCAACAACTTGCATTCTTACCTATATGATGCTACTATGATACCAGTATCAGTGGAGAAAGTCGAAACATGTTCAGTGGATCAAAGTGTTCTGTAAAGCCATTGTGTTAATAATGAGCAAATAGTCGTAAAACTATTCAATGCATACAGGAATGTTAAATACCATTGTGGAACAAAGGGCAACAATTGACTATTATAATTAAATACCCATAATGATAAATCAGTGGTGGCATTGTTTAAATATGGGAGTTTGCACAACTTGTATGGTCCTATAACTTAAGTGTTTGTTCAAACAACTTAAAATAACAGGAAATCAAACCATATTTCTTAGAAACTTCTGTAATCCATGCTGATTTGTTTGTGTGTGCAATTTCTCTTTTGAAACAGGCCTTTATTCAGTGGGAAATGGAAGAAATAGATATAACTTGTTTGCAACTACCTGCTCTGGCACTGTATACTTATTCTCAGGTACATTTCCCGAGAGACTGCGGCTGCTGCAGTAATAAAAAATAAATTCCTTCTCTACAGTTACCAGCTAATAAAATGCTAGGGCTAGGCATAAAGACTGCATTGCAAGATATAGCCTTCTTTCTAAATGCAAGGCTGACCTGTACAAATAAATATAAGGTCTGAAAGTACATTTCAGGAGAAAATCCATAAGGCATATTAGTATAGCAAAAAAAAAAACAAAGTTAGCTTGTCCCCACTCAAGTACAGAGTATGTTAAACGTCGACATCAGCTAATCTGTATAACAAAAAGAAAACATCAAAACAACAAAAACAATCTATAAAGCTGTACCTACAGCATTAGTAACACTAAAACTGCTGCAGAATTGTACCAGTTGCTCACTAGCATAGTTTTGCTTCACACTACCTGTAAAAGCTAATATTGTTGGTTTGACCCCTCCTGCAGGGCTGATATTTTTTGTAATATTACATCCCCGTGGTCCTGTATGATAAAAGGATTGCTAATTATTTAATCATTTATATCAAAGAGAAAGTTGCTTGTAAGACTTATTTATCTATTTTTATGGGTTGGGGTTTACTGCTAGGTGGCTTTCCCAAAGCCTTATTCAGACTGATAGGTAATTCTTGTGGTTTGTTTTTGTGATTTTATGGAGTCACCAATGTGGACATTCAGTATACTCTGTATGATGGAAAGCAAATTGACATTAACTTGTTCAAGCTAAACATAGGAAGCCAAATAAAAAAAGTCTTTATTTAAAGGGGTTTCATGTCTTTTTTGTTATTTAGAGTGTGTTGTGCATAGGAATAGACTGCACAGTTTGGTAGTCTACTGTTCTAATGCCTTTGCTTATTTTTGTTAGTGCAATTAAATATGCACATGCCTACAATCATATCCCCTTTTCAGCATCTCTTAATTTGGCATAATGGTGCCCGTAAAGATGCCAGATCATAAGCTTCACTGTCTTGTATTGCCACTGACTTACCACGTGTCATCAAATTAGCTATGTTTTCCTTTATATCATTCTCTGAGTTACTATTACTATTCTGTATGAAATCATAGTGCATGGTATGCTTTGTACATCTTGCTGTGCCTCTAAACAGCATCCTGCTCTAAAATATTTTAAATCAATTAAGAGGCCTAATTTCTTAAAAGATAATGTCACATATTTTAATATCAGTTGATTTTTATTCAGTGAATGTGTTGACGTAAAAAAATAGCTTAGTCCTAATTTCTATCAGGCTCTACTTCTAGGTTTATAAGATGCCTGTTATGTAAAAAAAGACTATAACTCATCTTCTAAACATACCAGAGAATGTTTTTCTCCTACTATATAAAGTCTTCTTCTTTCGGCTTTTCCCGGTTAGGGGTTGCCACAGCGGATCTCCGGTCCGCAATGCTTGGCAGTAGATTTTTATGGTGCCGAGGTACCAGCTCGATGCCCAACCTTCAATGAAGGCATGCCCATTCATGCATGTTTTTTGAATGCCACTCGACCGCGGGGAGGACATGCAGACTCCACACAGAAGGCACTCTAGCTGAGAATCGAATGGGAGAACCTCTTGCTGTGAGGTGACAATGCTACTGCTGCACCACCACGGAAAATACCTCCTGCTTTGTTGTTGTTGTATCTTTCGGCTTTTACCGGTTAGAGGTTACCACAGTGGAACTCCGGTCCACTAATGATTGGCAGTAGATATTTATGTACCAAGTTGCCAGCCCTGACTCACAACCTTCAACGAAGGTACGCCCATTCATGCATGTCTCCACACAGAAGACGCTTTAGCTGAGAATCGAACAGGACAACGTCTTACTGTGAGGTGACAAAGCTACTGGAGCACCATCACCGCAGTTATGGCAAATGCCTCCTACTATATAAAGTCTGTACATTCAGTCAAATGTATAAACATTATTGTATAATACTTTATATAGTAGGAGGAAAATACCTCCTACTATATAAAGTATTATACAATAATGTTTATACATTTGACTGAATGTACAGATCTCAAATGCAAAGCTTTTGGGAAATCTATTTTCTTATCAAATTGATACTTTTGTTATTTTGTAGAATATAGTGGTATTTATTTCTTTCAATGCTTTGTTTATTTTTTTTTTATTAACTAGGTAGGTGGACTGTCAACAAGGCCAAATTTTAGCTATGACCTGGGCTCAAAAGTGAGATGAAACATGTTCCAAAATGCTACATGAAAATTAAGTGAGATTAATTAGGGATTAAATGCTGAAAGATATTGAAATGGTGAAGAACAGTTAAGAATGGTGGCAAAGCAAAATAGCAACATCACAATCCATGAACAGTGGAAGGAATTCATTGAAACAAAAACAGAAAGCAATGGCATACATTAGCAATTGTTTACAAAATGTCGTTTGTTATCTTTTTATCATGAGAACTAGAATTACAAGAGCTATAACAACAAAATCTAATTGAGTATAAGTTAAAGGGCTTTAAAGGCAGAGCTAGTTAAAATAATTTTTACAGTTTTATATACTTTGCAGTTCACTTTTACATTTCAAGAAAATATTAAAATATGACAAAGATAGAATAGTAACTGAAAAAGGACATGGAATTTAAGTTGTCTTGCTTGAAAATATTATGCATCTAATATTTTTGCTTATAATTTGACACTTGCTATAAAAAGAAGCCTTTAAAATATTGTGGGCTCTTGTGAAGAAAATACATTCTACCAGTTTAATGATTTATGTAGAAAGTAACAGTGCCTTTAGTTGGGAAAACAACACTGTTACTACCATTTAAAATACCTAGGCACAATAATACAGAGCTGCCAAGCTATGATAAGCACAAGAGCCAGTGCTGCCCTGGGTATAAGTCAGCAACTGGCAAATCAGGGCAACAACAATGCTTTGGGAGAACTAATTTAAGGGAAGAATTAAATTGAAAATGTGTTCACTATCCGTATTCAGCTACAACTATGGAGGTGCTGCATGGAGCACATCTCTTTGGTCAGCTGCACTATCAATATCAATAAAATAAAACAAGAGAAACAAGAGAACCAACCAGGAAGCAACTTGGGAAGACCGAATAATGCTCTGAAACTTAGGAAATGGCAGCAATTAACCTTCTATCAAAAGAATGTTATACACAGAAATTCCTAAACCTCCTTTCCTCCGTGCTCTCTTCTCACCTTCCTTTTCACTGAATCTCTCTTGGACACATCAGATAGAACCTTAACACCTCCTATCTTGTTCTCCATCTTTTTCTAAAGACTAGGGTGCTAAATACTAACCACCAAATAACGCCTCTAACAAGACAGTCATCACTTTCTTTAACAGAAGTGCATGGTTTAAATTCTCTATGCTAGTTCTTATTTCTCTTCCTGCTACACCACCAAATGGAAATGAATCTACTCTACAAGTGACTTAGGATTAGAAGATTGTCACTTTGTTAATAAACTGTATGACGCAATTTATATATATATATATATATATATATATATATATATATATATATATATATATATATATATATATATTGTAATATACTTGTAAATAGACAGACACTGCTCAAATTTTTATGTACTCTGCTAGTGCACTCTATAAATGCATGCATACAGTTTGCACACTGTCATTCTATGTGTAATCTTGATATTTTTTGTAAAAAATCTGAGGAGCTTTTCTCCCCAGGCTTCCGCTAAAAAGTGGTTTAGTTAAACCCAGTTGGACTTTACCTATAAATAAAGGCAAAATAAAATAAATAAATAACTATTAAAGTATCCAAGATAGTCCATAGTACATGGCTAGACAAACTGTTTTAGTTGAGGAAAAACTAATGCATATACAGTTTAAATGATTTAAAAACAATTTCACCAACAGAAATAGCAAAACTATAAGTGCAATATAATTTTTCACTTCCCTGATGTAGACATCCTCAGAAAAATCATCAATTAAGGATGAAAATGTCTCTGAACCAGTACTCACAGGAAAAGCATTAGATTAGTCCAGCCACAAAGAAAAGCAATGGTTGTGTAGTATAGACATAAATGTGAATAATTATACTTATTTGTATAATTAATATATATATATATATATATATATATATATATATATATATATATATATATATATATATATATATATATATATATATATATGGATCTATGTTGTTACATCGAAAGTAAGTTTAATCAAAACGTACTGCAGAGAACTCACTTTCACAAAAGTGCATTTTAGCAAAAATGCACTTTTGCAAAAAAAATTAAAAAAAAAAAAACACCAAAACACATACAAAAATAAAACACTATTCACATGTATGTAGGGGGGCAAGCCCCCCTGCACCCCTCATGTGGGGGCTGTGCCCCCCACACCACCTACTTTAATATTCTCACTTCGAGATCACACTGCAGTGGGGAAAAGGGAATATTCACTTATCCCCGCTGTACTGCGATCTAAGCAACAGTTTGCTTAGCTGTACAATCATGATGTACGACTAAATCTACATGCAAACTGTTTTTTTCTTTTTTTTTTGTGAAAGTGCATTTTCGCTAAAATGCACTTTCGCGAAAGTGAGTTCACTGTAGTATATTTCGATTTAACGTACTTTCGATGTTCAGACTATGACCCATATATATATATATATATATATATATATATATATATATATATATATATATATATATGTATATATATAAATATACATATATGTATATAAACACCGAATGTCTCTCAAGATGTACAACTTAGGGCACCAATATTAAAGACAGTTTTCTTGAAAATCATCTAAGGTTTTACCTTATGCAAAGAAATAATTAGCAAGTTGCCTAGCTCTGGAAAGATTAATGAACATATAGAAATACTGTCATCATCAGTCCCCTTTTTCCCATGTTTTCTACATGGGGTCAGGGTATCATGTCAACTGTCGCCATCTCTCTCAAGTCAGTCCCACACTTCTGCCTTCTTCAACACTCATGCCTGACTGTCACAGATCTTCTTTCACACAATCCATCCACCTTTTTGCTGGATGTCCTCGTTTCCTCTTACCTTCTTCCTGTCTGTCCCAAATCTTCCTCAGCAGACTGTCTTCTGCTTTTCTACACATGTGCCCAAACCACCGTAATCTGTTCTCTCTGATCTTTTCTGCAATTGGAGCTACTTTGGCTTCTGCTCTTATGTCCTCTTTTTTTCATCTCTCCCACAGTGTGCATCCTACCACCCTTCTCAGGCACTTCATTTGCATCACGTGTAGCTTCTTCATCTGTTCTGCCTTTACTGCCCAGGTTTCTGTACCATACAGTAGCACTGGTCGCACCACTGTCTTGTACACCTTACTTTTCAGCTTCTTTGGCATTCTTTTGTCATACACTACACCTGACACTCTATGCCAGTTGGCTGCAGCCTCTCTGATTCTAGCTTTGACCTCTTCATTCAGACTTCCCTTCCCTCAACCACCCATCCCAGATACTTGAAGCTATTTACCTGTTCCACTATCTTCCCTTCTATCTCTATTCTCAGCTTCTTATGATTTCCCCAATTTGCTGCTATTACCAGCATCTTATCTGTGCTTAGTTTCATCCCATGTGAATGCCCAGTTGGACTCTTTCCTCATCTCTAGCTTCTTCTCAAGCATCTGTCTCACTGTAAACATCGGGTCAATTGTGCTGCATCCTGATCTGAATCCAAACTGCTCATCTCCCATCTTACATTCTACTACTCTGAGTATCTGTTTATCAATCACCCTCTCTAAAACGTTCATGCAATGTGATAGGAGTTTGATGCCTCTGTACTGCCCACAGTTGTGGGTGTCTCCTTTCTTCTTGTACACTTGCACAAGTATGCTTATTCTCTAGTCACCTGGGATACACCTTTCTCTCCACACTGCTATTAGTACCCTCAGGAGCCGTTTCTCTCCTATCTCACCCAGCATCTTTATCACATCTGCTGTGACCTGATCTGAGCCTGCTGCTTTCCTTGACTTCATCTTCCTTAGTGCTGTTCTTACTTCTTCTCAGGTGGGCTCCTCTTCTTCTCTCATTGTAGGCTGTTTCTGGGGCAGTACAGCTTCTGAAGCATTTTCTTCATTCAGAAACTGCTGGAAATACTCCTCCCATCAGCCTTTGATGTTCTGTGGACTGGTGAGTAGGTTGTTGCTGGCATCCCTTATGAAGGATGTCTGACTATCTTCTTTATGTTTCTGTCTTTGCCTTGCAACCTGATATAGTTTCTTTGTGCCCCTTACTGAGTCACTTTCCAGAAGTTGGTACAGTGCCTCCGATGCCCTATTCTATGCTACTGCAACTTCTTTCTTAGCTTCTGTTAGACAACCAGTAGTCCTTCCTAGTCTGGTCAGTTTTTTCTATCTCCCACTTCTTCCTGCACTCCTTCTTTCTTTTGATAACTTCCTGGACTTCTGCATTCCGCCACCAGCTTTCTTTATGTACCTTATTTACATACCTGGCTCGGCCACATATATTTCCTGTAGTCTTAACACATGCTGTTTTAGGCGCTGCTATTCTTGTTCAACTCCACCTATTTCCTCCTCTTCTGGGGTGCTAGAGCCCTGAGTAATTCCTTGAACTGTTGCACTTTCTCTCCTGTCAATGTCCAGGTCTTCAGCCTGGTCTCTGTTGAACTTAGAGCCTTCTCTGGCCACTGCTTTCAGCTGATTGTGGCAATCAGTGGTTTATGCTGTGGGCTGACTGTTTCACTGGGGATGACTTTGCAATCATGGATTTTACTCCAGTGACTTTTCCATACTAGAAGGAGGTCTACCTGAGTTGCATGTTGGCTACTCTTGTATGTGATCTTATGACTGTCTCTCTTTCTGAACCATGTATTGGCTACTATCAAGCCATTTGCCAGACAGAAGCCTAGAATGGCTTCTCCTTCTTTATTCATGTTGCCCCACGCATGTGGACCCACGCAATCCTCATATCCTGTTCTGTCTGTTCCAATATGTGCATTCAAGTCATCCATTATCAACACCAATTCATGTTGTCCTGCTTTATCTAGTAGGTCCTGCAACTGCTGTCAGAATGCACTCTTTTCCTCACTATCACAACCCTGCTGTGGGGCCATAGGCTGAGATAATGAATACCGCCCTATCATTACAATGGAGTCTGATTGCCATGAGTCTGTCATTAATTCTGATGCTATCCCTCACTGCCTTCTGAAGCCTCTCTCTCTCACCACAATTCCTACACTATTTCTAGACTGTCCTCTACCTGAATAGTAGAGTCTGGATCCCAAGCCAAGTAGCTTTGCTGCACTGCCCTTCCATCTTGTTTCTTGGATACATAGGATGTCCAGCCTCCTCCGTATCATCATGTTATCCACTTCCAAGCTGCATCCTGTCAGTCAACCTACATTAAGCATAGCAATTCTCAGTTCATGTTTGGCAGGTTGGTTGGTTTTACGTCCAGCTTTTGGTCAACAGAGCTATCCCAGGTAACCAAGGCTGGGCAACTAGACACCGGCCGGCCAGTAGCTTATTGACCCAGGGCTTCTAGGCTTTATGGTGGGTACACACTGACCAATAGGGGCACATAGACTCCTCCCACCATTAGCATGGGTCCCTGGCATAGGTCACAGTAAGCCGGGTCTTCAACCCATTTATCATTGGTAACTACCCATGCTCATTTTGGTGAGATTAGTCAACATGACCAAATCACCTAGAGCTATATCTTACACTGTTGAGTGGCTAGCCCTGCCATGGCGTGCAGTCAGTGATCTGTGTTCTCCTATATCAAGGATACTGCATACCACAGTAGATGCCCAAAGCAATTGGTCTGTACAACTCTTTCCCCTATAGGGTACCATGTAGAGTCTGTGCTGCTGCCCACAGCTCCATTCATTGGTGAGTTTGAGATGGAAACACTCAACATGTTTTTTGGACATGGGAGGAACCCCATGGAGACACAGGGAGAACATGCAAACTCCAAACAGACATTGGTCGGATGTCAGGAGTGAACCTTGTACCTTGTGCATTGGAGGCGAAGAAATACTGTATATCTTCATAATTGCTAAAAAACAGCTAGCGATATCTCTAGTACGTAGTACTATGTGGACAGTGATAGTGTATATTTCTGTCTCTTTCACCAAGACATTTCACACCATGCCACTCAATAACATGTATCTCTGTCACTTATGAAAATATGAATGTAAATATGAAACTATGACTAACAGGTGGCAAACAGTGCTTAACATCTACACTGCAGGACATTCTACATTTAAAACCTCGGCATTATTCTCTTGCTTACATTTTTCTTTTTTGTACACTGCTTGTTACTAGCTGATATGCCCCTTAGTTAAGAGGCCAGCCTCAAACAAGTCAGGATGCCATAACAAACTGTGAATGTTAAATGGACGTATACAAAAAAGTGTTATAGACATAATTACTAAGCCTTTTTCTCTGATTTGGAATCACCACAAATAGGGAGCTCAAACACACATACGGTTTCCTCACTAAAATGCAAAAATGTAAGTCATTTTGTAGAACTTTTGGCATGTGAAGAATGTTCTGCATAAACATTTGTACACTGCATTATTTTATGTTTGGTGGACTTTTTATAATAAATAGTTTGTGGTTTTGTGCTCACTGCTTATATGTGCTTCTGAGAGTTCCTTTTGGGTTGAGCTCAAATTTGGCAGCTGGAACTGCACTTTTTTAGATTGTCTCTCTTTCACCCTTCCTTTCTGTAATGAAAGATTTTATTATAGTGTGTGATTAACATTATTCAGCAACTTGCTGGTAAGAATTACAAACAGAAGTTACGTTGTAATAAATGACATGCCATAAGTCACAGCTTTACTGCATGTCCAAAATAGTCAAGTGCCTGCTAATAAACCAACAAATGTTCGTGGAAATTACTGACAGCAACAGACTAAACTCAAGAAACGCCAACAGGTTCAGAAATTACTCTTCTAAACAGGCTACTAGCCTATAATATTCTCTCATGAGTCATTGGAATCATGTCAATAAATCGTCACTGCTTTCCACTAAAGCAAAAAATTTTAAAATGTTTTGGTGAAAGCACTTTTGGTGAAACTCGGAGTAAATGTATTTTTGCAGGGGAGTACAGACCCCATTTGGGGAACACCTCTCAAACTTAAATATCCCCCAAGTCTGAGGTTGCACAAAAGTGGAAAAAAAGGAATTTTCCATTATCCATGAAAGTACTTTTAATAAAATATTTTTGCTGAAACAGCAGTTGTCTAAACTGACATTTATTGATTGACATACTCCCAAGTCATCATGGTGACTTCTAAATCTAGCACAACACAGGGAACTAGCACCTTTTTTGGAATATTTTAATTAATATACATCCAGGTGTATGAAGTTTGTTACTCACTCCAATTTAGGGAGCACCCATTGCCTTGTAATCAGAATATGTTTTTCCAAGATGCCTAAAGTTTAGCAAGTGTAAAAGGAGGGGAGATGATTACCAGGTGGAATAATGCTTACATTGCCATATCCTAGGCATTGGAAACAGGCCCCATAACTGTCTTGGACCTCTTCCTTAATGCCCTAATACCAATATAGCTTAATTCCATCTTGCCATCAAACACGTAGAGGAAAAAACTATCCCCGAAGCATATCAGTGATCAAGGCTCAACTAAGAGCAAGGGACAGAGCCTAGCAGCAAAGCAAAGAAACTCACAATCTTGAGGGCTTTAAATATTGTAAGCACTTTGAAGGGAATAAAGAATTATTGTCAAAACAGCTAAAATCAAATATATCAGAATACTAAAAGCAAACAGTTCAAATGGACTTGCCAAAACTCTTCTAGAAGACCATAAAATATCTCATTGGTAGGAATAAGAAGGAACTTAACTGTTATTACAATGTAATGCATGGAATGCTGTAATTAAACTCTGAAATCAATAAAACCACAGGTTTGTTAGGCACCATTCTGATGTCAAAAAGGTTCTTAAACAATTGTTAAACACCACTCTTGGTGTAAGGTTGTTAAACATCCTGCTATTAGTGGGACACTCATGTTTTGGATTTAATGATCCCTTTGCCTGCATCGGTAAGCAAAGGGCCACAAAAAAGTCCTGCCTTTGCCAAATTTCTGAATTGCTGAAAAAAAGCTGCTCTTTCAACTTTTTCTCAGCAATTCAGAAATTTGGTTGTGATATCATCAAAACAGACCTGTTTTTTAAATCAGCTACCCTGCAAGCCAGTAAGTAGGCCAGCTTGACAGCCAGCCAGGAAGTCAGCAAGTAGGCCGAGAAACCAACCAGAAAGCAAGTAAGGAGACTAGCAAACCAATCAGCAAACCAATAAGGAGGCCAACAAACAAACCAGAATGCAAGGAAGGAAGCCAGCAAACCAATCAGCAAGCCAGTAAGGAGGCCAGCAAGCTAGTAAGAAGGCCAGCTTTCCAGCTTAGCAGCAAACTAATAAGGAGGCAAGCTAGCCAGCAAGCAAGCCAAACAGCAAACAATAAGGCCAGTAGGTCAACCACCAAAGAACCCAGTAGGGCAGCCAGCAAGATGGCCAGCATGAAAGGTATCCAGCAAGATGGCCGGGTCTATATCATATGAGCAAATCGCACAAATTGTGGACGCTCATAATATCCAAAGTACCGGACTTCAAAGTGCTTTTTCTGAGATCACGGTACAGTGAAGAATAGTAATTTTGCCCATTCCTCACTGCTGTGCGATCTTGGAGTTGGAATATATATTTAGCGGGGGGTGTAGCCCCCCTACAATAGGAAGTTCAAGGTCCGGTACGTTCGATATAATGAGCGTTCGCAATTTGTGCGATTCACTCATATGATATAGACCCAGATGGCCAGCTAGCAAGGTAGCATGGCCAGCTAGCAATGCAGCCAGCTCAGCAGCAAACTAATAAGGATGCAAGCTAGTCAGCAAGCAAGTAGGCCAGTTGGCCAACCAGCAAAGAGGCCAGTAGGTCAGTCAGCAAGATAACCAGCTAGCAAGGAAGCCAGGAAGCCAGAGAGCAAAGAAGCCATTAGGCCAACCAGCAAAAATGCCAACAGGTCAGCTAGCAAGATGACCAGTTAACAGCATAGTCAACAAGATGGCCAGCAAGCCAGCTAGCCCAGAGGGAAGGATGTCAGCCAGCAAAGACAAAGGGAAACTAGACAGGTAACCAGCGAAGTGGGAAGGATAGTGGGAAGACAGCCAGACAAATAAAGTCTGTAGTTTCCCTGTTCTGCTCTGCAGTGTGGTAAGTACAACTAGCATAACTTGTAACTTTTAAATGTGGAAATGTGTTCTATTTATTTTAATGTATTTTTTTATTATTTTAATGCTGTGTTCAGAGGTAAATGGGGTGTGTTGTACATTGCAAATAGATCTTATACTGTTAGTTTTTAAAGGTGAAAATGTGTGTGTGTGTGTGTGTGTGTGTGTGTGTGTGTGTGTGTGTGTGTGTGTGTGTGTGTGTGTGTGTGTGTGTGTGTGTGCGTGCGTGTGTGTGTGTGTGTATGTGTGTGTGTGTGTGTGTGTGTATGTGTGTGTGTGTGTGTGTGTGTGTGTGTGTGTGTGTGTGTGTGTGTGTGTGTGTGTATTTTATGGGGTCATGGGAGGCTTTGTTAAGAAGTAAATGTAGTGCTTTTAGAATAACAATAATAGATGTTATAATAACTGTTTCAGGATATTTTGCTTTTACAGGAGGAAATGTGCGTGTATTTTATTTATTTTTATTTTTGCAAATGCTGTCTTCAGAAGTAAAATTTAGTTTTATGCATATAGTACTTGTAGATTTTATTGTGGCAGTGCTGTTATCGGGGGTATTTATTTTGCTTTCTTCATTGTGAATGTTAAGATAGTAATACTAATACTTTAATGGCTGAATGCAGTTTTTTTTTCTTTATTGCCCTGCTTAGATGTGAAGTGCATTCTATGCACAAAGCTCAATTAGTAGCTGTTTTTTTATAAAGATAATGGCTGGAATACATTGTCCATTAATGGTTTGTGAGGGTGATTTTTATTTATTTTCTCTGTTTATATTAGTTTAGAAATGCTTTAAGTTGTGTTTTACATGGGACTTTCTAACCACACCTGTATATAAATAAAAATATGTAGCATTGTGTCATTCATAATAAAAATATGTTAAGTGTACATGTGTCCTACTGAACTCCTAACTAAGGTGTGTGTATGCTGTACTGGTCATGTACTGTAAGGGAAGGCACTTGTACTTAGGCATATGTTTTATACATCCCAACATATCTCCCAACTGTCTCTGCTTCTCTGGAATGTTCAGGTTGTCACATGCTTGACCATACCCTCTACCCATAATCACACCCCCTGTGGTGTCACTTATTGGTCACACACCCTGTGTCTCACTTTAGACCTCTGAAAAGGTGGCAATCCTGTCTCAGTGCTGTTAGCGTGCTACTGTCAAGCTAAAGCATTAACATTGCTCAGGAGTCAGAACAGAAAAGTGGTATATGGCCAAAAATAAAAATCTGAATAAAGTGTTTACTGGCTTTCCAGTGCACTTTTTTGGCAGCCACTCACTGCTACTAAACTGATTTTTTTTTTTTTTTTTTTTGTGAGCAAGTAAAGCTGCATGAATTAAAGTATAATCAGATCTTTCTGAAAATAATATAAGGTGCTATGTGTTCTCAATATTGATGCCAAGATTTACCTTTCAAACTTCCTGATCATAATTAAAGACCCAATCAGAATTCTCTGTATTAATAACTACTAACTTGTTAACAACATGAAAGAGTACATCTTGTACCAAGAGGCCCCTGGAGTACCATCCTGTAGACAAGGGGGTCAGCAGACTTCTACCAGCCAGACAGAACAATACAGTGTACAACTTGTTGTCCAATTTACACAAACAAAAACAAAATGATCCAAAAGCTGCTTCAAAACATTGAAAATTAGATATAATACAAAATGGTAGCTTTCTGCATTCTTCCTTCCTCAACATGTCAGCCTGACCCTTTGCTCATAACTATAGTGTTTCCCACATGACAGGGATACTTCTCTCATAATTTAAACACGCAGTAGTTATACACTAGATGAAGTATTTTGTCCAGCCTTTCCTCCTAATTAAAGGTCATTTTCAATTTAAGTCCCCTTACTAACATTTTTGAAAAAAATATAGACTCCCAGTCATTTGCCAACATTAATAAGCATCATGTGCTGGCCCATGCCCAGTATGAGTTTCTAAAGGGGTTTGTCGTCCTACTGTTACTGACCATATCTACACAGCACTGACAAAGACCACGTATTCAGGGCCATTTTTATACATATGAATAGGATATTTGAAGCAGTGACATGGAGGTGGGCCCATTTGTTGGCAACAAACTTATCTGATGAACAGCACCTTAGAGGGATCAACAAGTTGCTTACAATAGGATACAAGAACGATCAAATCAATGGTCCCTTAGGAGTTATTACTTGAGCTTTTACTTTCAATCTTTATTAATGAGTTAGTCATTAACCTACCAGGTATAAAGAAATGTAAAGTATATGTCTTTTGCCAGCTTAGTAACTGATGATTCATTAATTAAAGTGCATAATTCCTATCTTTATTTCATTGTTAATGCTTGAAAAATTGAATCACACACAAGAGTCTAAAACAAAGCCAGTCTACAAAAAATATTTCTATGATCAAACAAGGCACTTGTCTTCATTAAAAGAAGAACAGAAGAAGAATCCCATAAAGTTCTTCAGAGAAGCAGCCAGAAGGTGTGGGTGACTGTAGAGCAGTGTTAGCAACAAAGATAATTTAATGTTTGTACTCGGTGGAAATCAGTGGTATTTGTTCCAGACACAACACCCATGCAGACTCAACATCAGCCTTTAGGTTAACTTCAGGACCTATATGCTTAACCAAAAGAATAGGAAAACCTACCCCTCTACCATCCATACAGCATATTTAACAACACAGAGTCAATCAACATACAAGGAGTGTTGTATAGCTGAGAAAAAGTGAAAACATGGAAAGAGAAAACACTCATAGCCATTTCACTGACTCAAAAACAAGCACAGATACAGTCACTTCTGCTGACTGTATTCCATTCCATGCTGATGATGCTTTGGGACCACTGGCAAGGGGATATGATGGAAGGGTGGAAATGGCAGGGAAACAATTGAAAAAACATGATTCAAAAGAGCCACTCAGACTTTTGTGGCACCCTTTTATTTTACAAATGAGTTATTTTATATCAAATACCGAGCAGCTGAGACAGAAGCAACATTGTTTGACTAGGGGCATTTTTCTCCCATTTATTTATTTATTTTTTCTTAAGTATAGAAACTGGCATATTTCTTTACTTCAAATAAATAAATATATAAATGCTAGAACAGCCCTCCTGAATAAACTTTTGGCAGGTGACCAGTTTGTCTATGCATAAGACCAGCCATAGGAGTTATGGTAGAATGTGGCATTTTAGCCATGTTAATTAAAATGGCTGTCCATGCTAGTTTACACATCTGAGTGATTCTCTGAATCACTCAGGTGCATGAGTCACTAACCTCAGGCATTTCTGCGGAGAACATAAGGTTAATTAGCATAGGCCACGCCCCTGGAATTCTTCATTACCATTTAGCACTACAGTGGAGACAGCCCACTATAATGATTCTATACACCATGTTGAATCACTGCAGTGGGCCTGCTTTTGAGTCTGAAGGGACATCCACCTGTGGTTTTCTGCCCATGTTAGGGCTTACCTTTGGCATTAACCCTTTCTGAATCCCAGACATTGTTTATAGTAAGCATCTTTCTTTACTTTGTTGTATACATTGCTTTTCCCCCTATTATTTGGATGCATCAAAATATGACTCTTGAGAAAACTTCCGGTTTAACCCATTCAAGCTGATAGTGTTGTTTTGTATACTTCCAGTTCACACCCATACCACCTTAAAGCATCCATAACTTTTTTTGGGTCTTGCTTCATTTACTAAATGATTTACCAGCTAATAATAGGCAACATTAGAAAATGGAAGGACTTACTAACAAAATGGCACTAAGATTGTTAGCCTAGGATACACTGCAATGGAGAAAGTAATCACTGCTCACATTTTCATATTTCTGTTCATATTTTCATAACCGAGAGCTCTACATGTTATTGAGGAGGTATGGTGTAATATACCACATGGTGGGAGACAGAAAATAATCATTGTCAACATCCTTTTATATCACACTATACCTGATATATTGCTAGTTGTTTGTTAATAATTATGAACATAATATTTCCATTTAATTAATACTTCAAAAAACAAGTGACATACAAACTGCTGCATGACACCAGGTGAAACCTTAGCTGTTGTTGAAGAAAGCCGTCTTTCAAATTTCCACTGTAGGTTGCAAATCTTGAAAAATATTCAGTATTTATTCTGCTGATTATTAGCATATGTTTTTATTTTTCTGTAAATATATCTCAATAAGTATGCACTCATAGAGGATTTTTAATGTGACGTGGAAGCTTATGTCTGGTTTATAAAAATGTATTAATATATAACTAGGTTATACAATTTGCAAGATATGATAAATTGTTTGTGAAACTTTAGCAAAAATGTAATATTGGGTTTGTGTGCATTATAATAATATGTATGGAAATACCATGAATGCAGTAACTATTATCACTGCAAAGAATACTTCTGACTGATAGCATTGTATTCTGTAGAGTTTTAATAGCTTTTATTGTTCACAAAGCATTTCCTTTTGTTTATCTTACCCTTTTTAAGCTTATTTTTAACACAATGCTCTGGATGCAAGATGTGTAAAAGCTGCTAGAGGTGTGACTCAGTGAGTCAAAGACCTTCCCCATAAGGATGTACAATGTAGCACAAAGATAACTCTTCCATTTACTATGGTGTTTCTTTATTATCAGTGATCAGGTTATATCTTTGTTACTGTTCTATTAAGTCACGCTTCATTCAACTGCTCTATAGCAGAGATAAACATTGCTTATTCTGTTAGATTTCAATTTTGCTCGGTTGAATGATATAGATGCAGAAATGTTAAATGCTTTAAATCAAACTGCTTCAGGTGTACAGATGCAGAGAGAAGGTTACAGCAACATTCCACAGTTATTTAAAGAGAAGGGGAGGTTGAATATTAAATGCATGTAAATATTTGATTGGTTGTTGTTTATAATGCATGAGGTTGAAATATCATCAGGAACACTTTATGCACAGTCTGTGTTAACATAAAAAGCGCTTACTATTCTGTATATCTTATGAGTAAAGGAAGTGATTTTATTTGTACAACACTTGGTGGAAACTTTTTTTTTTAAATTTTATTCAGAATAACATTTCACAATGACTGACTGGTTAGATTATATTTTCAACAGAGTGTGTTCTGGCTTCAGACACATACATTTGAATATGAACCTTGTGTAGTACAGAGCATTACTGTATTATTTTATAATTATCACATTTATGTATTTTTTTCATATGTGCAGAAAGAAATGAGTCTGATAGTCACTATTGCTTGTCAGATGACACAGGTGACAAAACAAAAAATGTTAGCTCTCTGCCTAGTTTTATCACTGAGATACAGGGGTTCAGTAGAGGATTATACCAAAATATGGATCACTTTAAGAAAATTTGAGAGATTTACAGAAACACAAAATATTACAACATGCAGTAGCTTGCTACAAGGGCAAATCATGTTAGTACAGCTATCAGCCATACTTTTGATCCCTGTAAAACTCTAAATGTACACCCTAAATATTTTAATTGGTAATTTTATGTTTTTCATAGCATATTTTTTAACTTTGTATATCTTTTTCCCTCATGCCTGCCAACTATCTGCCCCCTCCATCTGGCCTTCAGTCCTTTCATTCGTATTTGAAGTGAAAAGCCCCATTCATGCAATCATAAAAGGGTTTGATACATCTTCTACCCCCCACCCACTTTCTTTATGTGCCAGGATTACTCTCATCCCAGTAGCCTGCTGACCTGAGTAATTCACATATAAAGATGGACTCTAACTAACCCCAAGCTGGAGAGAACTGCATAGCATTCCCAGCAATTACACCTGCACAAACACTGGAGAGGAGAATAAATTTTCTGTTTCAGTATTTAACCCCGCCCTTCACAGATCTGCATTCTACTGAGACAGGGGGGTGTACAATGCCAGTCTGTGCTATATTAACCCTTCCATGCATGAGTTGCCTTCTAGACACAGTGACAAAGAGATCAGTACAGCACTGGATTGACCTGCTTCCTTCCCCTGAGGTGGTCAAGCTGAAGGTAGCTGCACTCACTGACCTCCCCATCCTAGCTCTTCCAGCATGTACATTGTTATCTGGTCCCAGATCAGCTGGGCCATAGTCAGAGTTTATATACAAATGAACTTCTAGGACTATGGAAAGAACCATCAACAATAACTAAACTAATAAATGTAACTCATTCATTCAACTTTATTCTTGGTGTTTTTTTGTTTTTTTTAATGGTCGGGGTTTATGTTTCTACTCCACATATTTGAGTCATTATTTCAGTTATTGTTTTAGAAGGGGTAGAGAGAAGACAGTGGATTTGTTGGTCATCAAAATTAAGGAAAATCAGACTTTAACTTACAATGAAATAGTTGTTGTCTTTTGGCTTTTCCCGGTTAGGGGTTGCCACAGCGGAACTCCGGTCCGCTAATGATTGGCAGTAGATTTTAACAAATGCCGAGGTGCCAGCTCGATGTTCAACCTTCAACGAAGGCATGCCCATTTATGCATGTCTTTCGAACGCCCACCCAACCACGAGGAGGACATGCAGACTCCACACAGAAGGCACTCCCCACACTCTAGCCGAGAATCGAACAGGAGAACCTCTTGCTGTGAGGCAACAACGCTATCACTGCACCACCACTTTAGCTTACACTGAAGTAATATCCGGTAATTAAAATATGATTAAACAGTAAAGGGGTTGTATACTTAAGGCAGATTTATTTTTCTTTCAGCATATTTTTTAAGGTATAATTTTTAAATCCGGTGACTTGTTTATGTAATATTTTGTGATGTTGTATAGCATAACTTTCGTACAGATTTTTTCTGAATGTCCAGATTTTTGCCTCATATTTTTGGTCTATTTCTCATAAAAATTGTGGTTTTCTGGCAAATCATTGGCAAATCACTGAGGACTAAAGTCAAAAAGTAATGATAGCCATTTGAGTTTCAAGCTTTATACCCTTCAGAAAATTTATGTTAATGAAAAATATGTTCTTCTATAAACTTTATAAGGTTTTAAGAGCAATATTTAAAATATGTCCCTATTTTTAGGCCTTTGTCCCCCATTGTGTATGGTTTTGTCCAGATGTCTTGCTATAAGAGGTTGAGAGGTATGTTGTTTGGTGCCTTTCGGTTTATTGTCACCAGTTCTATGACTTCTATATTATGCATCTTGTCTGTATTAAATTCCTTTTCTTTTCTGTTATTTACAGAAGTATCAGCAATCATACACTATGTACACTATGTGCGTTATGTACACTATGCGCAATATAGCATACAAGTATTTGTTGACAGGGGTAGAAAAAACAGAGGTAAAATAAATGTTTGCACAGAGAGCTTGAGCATGATTTCAGTTAATACATTTTGATGGAACAATGCAGTCTGGTTAGACGAGATCATCTCTGTCTTTTTAAATTTTGTCAGCAGATTAGAACTACACTTATGTTTTTATTATTGTTACACAAATATAACAATTGCAATGGGGTGAAGGCAACCAGTTGACAAGAGAGACTACAAAATTTCACAGTCAAGCTTTGCTAGTATAGTAAGCCCATCATATTTCTTTGTGAATGAAAAAAAGACATATATATCCCATATTTTGATATTTATATCACACATTTGGTGATGCAAAATAAAGACATTTCATAGAATATATGAATTACAGCAACTATTGGCCTGTATTTAAAAAAATATCATAATAGTGATGAAAGGTTGTTATATGGTACCATTTTAGAAAAGGTTGAGTGTATTGAGAAGAATGAAAATGTATTAAAACAAAAACTATAAGGAAAGCATATGCATTTTAAAATATAAAACCTAGAGGCTTAAATAATGAGCTGAATTGGAAATGTTTGCTTTAAATGAATAATTTTAAGTAAATTGATTAATTGCTTAATTAATTGAATGTAATTTATGGATGTATAAGAAGGGTGTGCTTTTTGTACTTGTGTTATTCCTTAAAGGTGGTTACACCGAGGCGCTAGAATAATTTTTTTGCATTTTACTATATGGTCTTTTGTTTTCTTGGAGTTTTCCATTGTGAGCAGAACTGCTGAAACATTTCAAACTTTTGGACAGTAATTGCTGTAATTTGTGGAGTGAGAAGGTAAGAACAGAAGAGTGGTTGTATTAGATTTCATAGACTATACACTTCTTTCATAATTTTTCTCAGTTCTAAAGTTTTTGTAAAGTATTCTAAGTTTATTAGAACTGAGCTGAATGTTCTGGATAATAATCTATAAAATATTTTGATTATTCTATTTGAACTGTGTTGAAATGTACTATATTCATGATTAGATATGTGCACTTCTTATTTTTAATACATTTTGAGTAAAGAGCAATATACTTGGATATAGCTTTTGATATGTTAGCCTTTCATGTGGGGATTCCTTACATGGTCCTACTGAAGAATGTCAGAAAATATTTGATTCTTTGCAGTGTCATACAAGTAAGGACATTAATTATTTATTCGGTATTAGAAAGATGTAACAAAATGTGACAGCTGATATGCCACCAAACTGACTGAGGATTAGCACTAAAAATATAATTTTTTTCCTGAGGATCTTAATCTCCCTCTCTGTCTGCTTACAAGTGAACCCGAATGGTAGACAGATCCATTCATTTGCTGGCAGTTAGGATTATCCTCAGATTCACATGGGTAGGATCCTACAATGGGCAAAGATAGGTATCATCTAGTGACACAGCAAGGATGCCTGACCTTTCATCAGCATCCCAGCTTGAGAGTATTTTTTATTAAGGCTTTACCTTCTCTGGCACTTCTGGTGTGACATGCACCCCTGCATCACTTCAGGGACTGCCAACACTCCTGCTGTGTCCATGCATGTATGTTCCTTCACATGTGAGACAGGAACTACAGACACTGGATTGGGTAGTCATAGTGCACTCCAGTTCCTACAGCAGCTCCTGCTTTTTGTACCCTGAAATTTCCATTCTTTGGCACCAGTGCAGCAGGCATAGCCACCTCCTCCCCAAAGACAGACAGCATCTATCCTCCCTCCCAACAGAATCAGTCATCCCAGAAGCTAATGGACCCAGGGTCACCTAGACAGTCAGGGCTTTATCTCTCTACTCAGCTAGCCTATCACCCTTTTGGCTGAGAATTTTGCTTTTAAAACCCATTATAAGCAGACAGCTCTGAAGTGTTCCTTGTAATGGTCTAGGAATCATCACAGGATTTAACCAAATTAACAATACTTTCATTTACAAGAAACTGAAAAACTTCAAAACAATATATTATAGATAACTTCAAATGAGAATGTTAATTCCAAGGAATACCTGAAAGAACTATTTACTAGTCTAGAAAACCTTGATGCTATAGTAAACTCCATAACAAAATATATATGAAACAGAGTAGAGTTTCAAAGCCAGAGATGGTTTCATAAACAAAACAAGGTCAATGATGCTAGTGGCATTGGTCACAATCTCAGGTGATGTTCTTCCAAAAGGATTAGAGAATCACACCAGGATAAATGGAAACTGAGGGATCCAAAGAGAGTGACAACAATCTTCTCCTAATATTTCTGAAAGTATTTCAGATGCTAAAAGACTGAAGAGAGCTGGTCAGTCATCACATAATGTCAGTAGCACAAGGTGGGATAGGGAAAATGCAAGGACATGCAGAAAAGTCTTATGAAATGAGGAAAATTAAGTCGCTTACTTGTTGGCAATGAACTGAGGATATAAACTGGCATCAGATATTAATTTATCAGAAGTTCTTTTAAATTTGATCTCATTTATTTGCAATCTTTATTTTAAAAATGTATTTTCTGATTATAGTGAGTTTTCACAACAACAAAAGAATAATGCCTCTTTGGATAGTATCATTAAGATCAAGAACTTTATATTCCCCTATGCCTCAAAGGCTATTAGTCATCATCATGATTTAATGTTGGGGTTAAAGACCTGATTATGATCCAGGCAACCCAAGTTCAATTAAGGGTTTGGGCATCTATATGAGCTGGCAGGGGGAGAAATAATGGGGTTAAGCTACCGACCTCTCTCAAGTGTGAGAGATAATGTACATGCCTGCAGGCACACACATGCATCAGTGTCCCTGTTAGAAACTGTAGAAACATGCAGCAGTGCTTGGTCTGTGGAGGCAGGGTCATCTGCAGCCCTGCACTGCCTGAAGAAGTGAGCAGTAGACCACCTATTACACATCCCCAGTATAAAACTCAGTGGGCATGTGCAAAGAATAAGAGCTGAAAAGGAGATCCTAATCCACTGCAAATGGCAACCACACTCATGACACCTGACTCTTATCCCAGTAGGATAAATGGACCTAATGGCTCTTGCCTGTAGAGCAACAAATAGGTCCATAGGATATACAGGATGGATGGAGGCTTAGTTGTCAAGGTAGAGAGGAGCCTAAAAAATAAGATTTGATGAGAAGGCATTTACATAAATTATTTTCACAGTTAGAGAATTTCAAAATGAGTTACAGCCTGACTAAGCAACAGTGGAATGCTTTACAAATGTTAACTGACAATTCCAGCTAACATCAGCTTAGTTTAAGTTCTGTAGAATATGCAGAAAAACACCCCTGCTCCTTCTAACATCGATGGTTCCTTCCTGTCGACTAGCCGAGGACGTCATCAATCTGCTGAAGATTTTTTCAGAACACCATTAGCCTTGCAGGTGGGTAACGAACGTTCTTTGGGAGCGCATGATATTAATGGAACTCACAACACACCACCTACCTCGTTCCAGGACTGGTACAAGGAAGTTCCCAGTTTTGATTACAATCGAAAAGGCATTTCAAACGCCAACCAGGGATGCAGTTTTAAGGACTCTTTATCTACACTCGAGACTTCATTATACAGGTACCACAGTTTGCTATTAGACAATATGTACCTTAATGAATGTCTCGACAAACGCATTGTTCCTAAAGGACTTAGGGTTCATAAATACCCTAATAATGTCATTGTAGTTAGCGAATTTTATGTTGAACTTATTAATGCATTTGACAAATGTGGGCTTGAGATTGTGCAAGCCATTATTAAAAAGAATGAGAAGGAAATTGCACTATTAGATAAGGATATAGAAACTATTAACCAGGTTGTTACTAGTGATTTGATGTTTCAAGTTGAAACAGAAAAAAAGAAATATTACCAAATTAGAAAAGATGTTGATAGTAAATGCAATGAAATTTTACAAAGAAAGTATAAAAAATTACACAGAGATGTTAGAGAGTATGATGAGGGATGCCAGTATCCTGCTCCACCTTCCAGTAAATTTCAGTATCACAATACACACAAACAGGATTCAGCCTCTAACACTACATCTCATGACTTTGTACCTGAAACAGAGGGTTTTTCAGGGTCAGGGACAAGAACCATTCCCTAGAAGATCCGAGAGGATACGTAATCAACGTAAAGTGTATCAGGACCAGTCTTTTTCCCCCAAACATCATTATTACAGGGAAGGGACGAGGAACAACAGGGACAATTTTCCAACTCAAGTCCAATTTTGGGATTAGAAACTACAGAAATTGGCAATGAAATTATTCCTGACACTCATGACCTTGTTTGCACCAAGGAAGGAATCACTATTTATAACTATAGTCACTTAAATGTTACTGATGTTTATTTTGAGTTGTTTATGAAAGGATTCAAATACATTCCAAATAGGTGCAGCAATGTTACCCAGGTAATACTTGATTTAAAATCTTTCATAAGAAAAATTAATCTTGAAAACATTTTGGGGAATGGAGAATCTTTCAACCAAAATTGTCCACATAGATCTAGTACCTTCAATCCTCCGTTACATCCACAACTTAAAAACTTGGAAACCAGGATTGAACAGAAAATCAGGAACCAACTCAGGAAAACTAGATATTCACCTAACTTGTCTATTTCTGAAAAATCTTTGTTGTATGAGCTCCGGGAAGATACCAGTGTTAGAGTCATGGAACCAGATAAAGGGGGTGGTACGGTTATCATGGACCAAGTCACATATGATGGCAAAATGTATACCATACTAAACAACAAGTCTAGATACAGTATAGTATCCCTCAATGAAATTAACATTGCCTATAGAAAAATTGACTTAGCCATTAAAGACTTACTAGATCAAGAAGCCATTGATTATAGTACCTACACTTTTTTGGATAACACTCAGCCTAGGGTACCTTCGATTTTTGGAGTACCCAAGGTACACAAAGATATTTTGGATCCCCCTTTAAGGCCCATTGTGGCTGCACAAGGTTCCAAGATCTCCCCTTTATCTAAGTTCTTGGATTGGAAATTCAAGAGTTTGTGGCCTAAGACTGGCCACTTACTAAAAGACTCCTGGGAATTTTTGAGACAGGTCAATCCTGAACTTTTAGTTCCTGATTTAAAGTTCCTGACTATAGATGTGGTAGACCTGTTCTCTGTGATACCACATGAGACAGGGTTATTATGGTTGGAAGAAGCACTTACACTCTGCCCTAACATCAGTAACAATGATATTTTCGTAATTTTGGAACTTATGTAATTAGTTTTGTACAATAATTTTATTTACTTTTCAGGGGAATACTATAAACAAGTGTCCGTTGTTGCCATGGGGGCAAATTGTGCCCCAACTTATGCAGACATCATTCTTTCTGTTTGGGAAAATAAATTTGTTCTAAACAGTCCCTTTAAGGACCACTGGACAGCTTATTTTAGATTCTTGGATGATATCTGCATTTTCTGGACAGGGCCCGTAGCTGTTATAAAGGATTTTATGGAATTTTTGGCATCTACCATAGATTTCCTAACATTTACTTATCAAATACATGAAGGTGGGGTTGAATATCTTGATGTCCTCCTCAGTATTGATCAAGGTTCTTTTAGATCCACTGTTTATAGAAAACCTACGTTTTCTAATAGTTATATACATTTTAACAGTTCACATCCCTTGCATCAAAAAAGGGGTATCGTTAAGGGCCAACTGGTCAGAATTTCCCGAATGACCTCTAATGACAAAGACTTCTCAGTAGAATGTTACAAACTGTTCCAAATGTTTAGGGACAGAGGTTATCCAGAAGAGTTTATTTACAATATATGGGAACAAGTCAAAGAGGGTAGAAAAGATAGGTTTAGACCTATTTTAGGCTTGGGACCATCTGTCAATGTCCCTAATAGATTGAATAATCAATTAGATTACAAAAAAGCTTTCATCACAGAATTTAGTGCAAATTCTGGTCTCATCCGGGACATTATTTGCAAGGAATGGGACATTTTTAAGGACATTACTGACCTAGAGAATATACATGGCAAGGATATTAGAACTGTTTTCCGTAAGGGGAAAAATGTAAAAAACATTTTGGAAACAAGATTTTCCCAGTGTCATATTTCCCATAGACGCAATGGTACTTACAGATGTGGATCTTGTGCACAATGTTCTTATATTGTGCACAATGAAGAAATACATCTTTCAGTCAAAAATAAAACCATCAAGGGTACAGCATATTTCAATTGTAACAGCCATGGAGTGGTTTATTTAGCTTGTTGTTTAAACTGCCCGGTATACTATGTGGGCAAAACTGAACGTACATTAAAACGCAGAATCTACGAGCATATGTATGATATACTAAAAAAGAATAACACCAATGCTCTGTACAAGCACACATTAGTATGCCCCACAGCTAAATATCAGTTTTTTGTGTTAGAAAGTGTTACCAACGACCCAAGGGGTGGACCATGGCAGGTGAAATTGGAATGTCAGGAAACTTACTGGCAGATACTTTTGGAATCAAACAAAGAACCTGGTTTAAATGATTACATCTCTATTAAGCCTTTGCTGAAGCTTAAGGCTATCAACATATAACTTGTTTTCAAGTTTTTATATTTTACACAAACAGTATTTATTTTATTCTCAGTATAAATGTACTAGTATATGATTGTTTTTCATGTACATATGTTCTGGAACTTGTTTTAAATGTTCTCAAAATATTTTAAAATCATTTTTTGTTTCTTTTAAAAGTTGATTGCTATCAATTAACCTATTTATTTATTAACTGTGTACCCAGGGACCCCTCCCTGATATTGTCTGAGGAAGTTGCATTGTGTAACGAAAACGTGTTATACTTAAAATTTTTTTGCGTTAATAAACCTGTGTTTTCACTACGTGGTGCTTTGTGCCTTTGCAATTTCAGTTTGTGGATATTCATTGGCGTTTTTCTCCTCCTCCACTGGTTTGTTTGTTTTTTCTGCAGAATATGTCTATGAGACTTTTAACATTTGCTTTGTGCAATCAGCTTACTTAGAATTTGTTTTTATTTTAATGGGAATTTTTATATCCCCCCCAAAAAAGAGAGAAGGTGACTTGTTAAAATTCAACCTATCTAGGCAAACATATTCATGTTTTTTTGAGGATCCAAAGAAATATATATATATATATATATATATATATATATATATATATATATATATATATATATATACAGATCCATATCATCAAAACATTGTGATGTTCATGCTAGATTTATTGATTGCCTACTTTTCAATGTAAAAAGTAAAGAGAGGGAGTTTTATAATTTTTTCAATGTTGCAAATGATGATTTCAAGGTCTCTTTTATATGTACTGTATCTTAGTTTTGCATAGAATACCCAAATATCACATCATTAATCAATCTAATGACTGCTGTACTTATTGACTGTGAGAGCTAATGTACAGCAGTCATTTCTGTCAGTGGGTGTCCCACCTACTAAATGGGAAGAAGCCCAAACATTTCCCCTGTTAGCCAGTCTGTTGATCAGATGCATCAAGAACTATTTCTAAATGAAGTGTTTTAACAGGACAATATTCTCAGATGCTGAAGTCATACCTTAATGAGGCTATTTGTTAACAATAAAACAGTACTTTTTTCAGCAAATGACATGAGCTGATGTAACAAAATAGCATTAACCTACATCAGCTCTATGGCACAC